>NC_060254.1:53270111-53570587 GCF_921293095.1 Ischnura elegans | reverse complement strand
GTAATCAATCACCAGGATGCAGTATGCAATTGTACTCCCACATGCACACCACACGGTCCAAAAAACGTCACGCACACTAAAAAGTTATACTACCGCATGCTGTTAGAAATGCTGTGAAAACAAATCTTCAGAAACATGCATTAAGTTATACATAAGTTAGTTGGCTACACTACAAGTCATCTAATCTATTTGCGAGTTCTAACGGTGCCGTTATAATCTCTTATTGATCATGGAAAAAAAGAAATTCTGAATCTGTCTGTTCTACAGTCTATCTCTCTTATTTTATTTATATGATCTGATCTTCCGTAGTATACGATATAATATTTCCTGGAGTTTAGGTTAATTCCGTAGTATATTGGCGCTCGAAAGATATGGCTATGTTCGTTACAAAAGAATCACAGCTAACTTCGTTTAGTAAAACTGCTCTTGAACTTATCTAAAAGCTAAATGTTTTTCAATATACGGTCTGACAGAGATTCCCATCCGAGTTTACGTAAGAGGTCAGTTACACTAACAAGACTATCGTAAAGACTTCTCACTCTCACGTACCTCGCAGTTCTTCTTTGCACGCATTCTAGCTGTTATTTAGCATTTTTTTATGAGGGTCCCAAATGCTAGCAGCGTATTCTTGATGGGTTCTGACGAGGGAGAAGTAGCTTAGTAGGACGCGCAATTCCATCCCATGGAAGGCTGATTTCTGTTGCCACTTCGATCGCATTTTAATCGGTTTTTAAAAATGCCCGCGACGCGGGGACGAGTGCAATGCGATCCAATTTTTTCAGTATATTGCAGTTAAATGTTTGCAATTGCGAGGAAAAGCATTCAAAATTTATGACTTTAATAAATCACATTATCATGTGTATGAGTTTCGGTTAACACGCCTAATTATACCTTATTTCCCAGTGAAACTCGGATCACTTCGTCGGTCAGCGACACGAGTGGCGACTTTTGTAAACCCATTTAAATGCGCGGTGGGTGATTAAACAATTCATTCACCGACTTGAGGATTCTCTATTGTAATATTCGTGGTCAGCAGTCATAAGAGTTGTTTGACGCAGCCTTCCACTCTATTATCTAGTGAGCTAATTTTTCAAATCTGATGTTCTCTTCTCTTTCGAATCATTTTTTTACCTGTTTGATAGATTTTATTGTTGCCTTCCACTTGTGCCTCGACGATTATTTAAATCAGACCATTATGCCTCATAATATAGCCCGTTAAGTTGTTCCGCCGTCTTAAGATATCATAAGGCTCCCCTTGATTGATTGATCAATGTTTGCCGATTTTTTTCATGGACAGCTGAAAGTGTAGAAGATGAATCTGAATATTTGTCTATGTATTTTTCTCCTCTATCACCGACAGTAAGGCAAAATTGGTGAAATCGCTACTTAAGACAACTCCTAAATATATGAAAGTATTTGCTTCCCTAAGAATTTTTCCCAATATACAGTAATCGTTTAATACTTAACTATATTTCTACCTTTCTTGCATCTAAATAAGCCATGGTATATCTGGTTACTATTCACTAACACAAGTCAAAGTGGTGATACCTTAAAATCATGTGAAATAAAGCAATCCCATATCGGTCGCGGGGATGACTGTTTGCTTTCGAAGTGCAAATCTGTGACATATCATGGAGAGCACAGATAGGGGGATTATTGTACGACGGCGTAGACATCGTTCATGGAAGCGCCTGGCGCCTGTCATCAGATTGGCGCTCAAGGAAGTATAATCTCGGAGAACCCGGCGGTATCTTCTGTTCTTGAGATGTAAAACGTTAAAGACGTTTCCTTCAAATAGCCCAACTTTTTTCATCCGCGTCTAAAAAAGCGTATTTATCCTCACGAGGTGAAACGAGGGATATAAAGCTTTTGATAAATTCATGTAGTAATACGACATCGAGGCAGAAAATTAAGGTTGAAAGGATCCTTCCTAGGTCTGCAATAAAAGATGAAGGCGTACAGGGGGCGTTTCTCGAATCCTCTCTCTCTCTCTCTATATATATATATATATTCGCCGTTTTAACGGGGAGCCGTTGGCGGCGCTGTGTGTGTCGCAGCGTCTGACTTCACTTGTTTCGACTGCTCTCCCCCGCCGGTTTTTTGGTAGGGGTGAATGGAGTGAGGAAACGTATAAAAGAGGAACGGGAAAAGGGAGGGTAAACATCCCTCCTGCGACCATTTTGCAGAATTTCTCTCTCTCCCGACTGCGTTGTCGGGGTAAGGAATGGGATTTACGGCCTTATGTCTTCCATAAAGCGTCAGGAAGCAAGGGAAGCACCCTGGATTGCCCATTCTCCCGTGCAGCGCCATAGTAGCTCTTGTAAAGGTTATAAAATGGGGACATTTTAGACAAATGTTCTGATTAATATTGCACAAACGTAAGTTGGGAGCGCGGAGGGCTATTGGGTGGGGGGGGAGGGGTGAGGGAAGGTTAGATTCCCGTCAGGGTCATGGCTTTTGCGGAATGTGTCGGAGGGGAGGAGCGAATGGAGCGTGGGATTATGGGATACGTCGCAGAGCACTCTGGGAAGTGGTGGGAACACGAGTTTTGACTTATGATTACGTTGGAAAGATGCTCTCTTCGAAATCAAACGTGTGCCATCACCTCCGGAAAGCGAACATTAGAAGAATAATAGTTTCAAAACACTTCACTTATTGGCAAGGGTGTACCCAGGTACCCTCGCTGGGTACGCCCATGCTTATTGGCATCATGTAAGAACTGTACCAGTGAGACAATCTCACCTCAACCAGTCACATGGCAGAAGTACAAAAAATGACTTGCGCATGTTGTCGTCTGATGCGTTTGTGTGTGAAAATGAAACTTGAAAACTAAATAGTTGACAAAGTATGACAAAAGGAACATTGATTTCTTACAATAGTTTGTTGACAAAAATTGTTAATTATCATTTTAATAGTTTTTAAAATAATTTTCAAGTGTTTTTCTCTTTTTTGTCAATGATTTCTTTTAACAGTAGATTAAAAAAATCTATTTATTAGTTTTATTATTATTATTTTTTTAAATTACAAATTCGTATTAGCAAATTTAGCAAAGAAATGAAGGTACAATATTTGTAGACCTGTGATTTTAAGGAGGTTGAGGCAAAGGGAAGACTCATAGGCGAGTGATTTGGTGAGGCAGTGTGTATATAGTTGGGATACTTTGATCGTAGTCACATGTGTCTGGAAGTAGTGTATTACCTGTGCCCTTCAGCCTGGACTTAAAGTTATTTATTTGGCAAGAAATGAAGTCGTTGATGGTAGGAAGATTATGAACTTCTCTGAACATTGGCGTACCCAGCGGGGGAAGTGGTGGGGGGGGGGGGGGGCAGTTGTCCCCCCTAGAAGCGAAAATAAATTTAGTTCAAAACAAAAGTTATGAACAAATTTTCCTTTTGAAGAAAAATTATATTAGTAAAAGACTTGGAATTAAAATAAAAATCATTATTTTTTCAAGCAAATAATTATAAAAAATAATAAATTGCTGTCGTTATTTCCATAAAATGTTGGTTTCATTAAACTTTCCTCTCCAAAAAAAGTTACAACTTGAACGACCACAGCTAGTTTTGACCCCCTCCCCCTAGTTTTGATTCTGGGTACGCCCATGTCTCTGATATCTTTTAAATTTTTTAGTTTGCTAATATGAAAGAGGTAACGGGGAGATTTGTTTAGGAAAGATTCTAATTTTTTAAGGATTGTTCTATATTTTGCTTAGATTTCGAATGCGTACAGCACAACCCGACGGATGATACCCTAATAGATCCTAACAAGGGAACTGTGGGAAAGGAGACTGGATGAGGTGGAAAGACAAGATATTGCTTGTCTTACAGCTAATGCTTTTGACGGACGATATTGTAAATGGGTTATCTAGGTCTATTTACCGTCGAGAATAACGCCGAGAAATTTGCGAGTTGTAGCTCTTGGTATTTTTCGATTATTGATGTGTGGAGATGTTTGTGGTACATGTTTCTTGCGTTGTGAGAGGTGTAAAATCGATACTCTATTTTCATATTAATACTATTCGCGTCTCTCCACCCATATACAGTGAAACTTGGTTATAACGTCATCAAAGGGACCAGAAGATTTTTAATGTTATATCCGAGTGACGTTATAAAAAAAGCAGCCTTAAATCTGAGTGAAAGGGCAAAGTAATAACGCAAATGTTCTGCTATATACAACACTGTTTATTTAAATCTACTCGTACATTGGAATATGTATAATAATAAGCTCTTATAAAAATTTTTTTTTTTAAAAACCAGCCTTTATATTTAGATTACAGGGGATGAGCAACGTTTATATATGACACAAAGCAAAAAAACTCAGTGACCCCGAAAAACCAAAAGTGACGTATTAAAAAAGTCACTGTATTTATTAAATTTTCAGTGAATGGTAAGCCCCCTATGTTTCAAAATGCCACCCCTATGCTTTTAAATGCCTACTATGTGGATATGCCTAAAGTGGATAACTTTTACTGTGGTCGCAAAACACGAAAATCGACCATTTGGAACTTCTTAGATCAAAAACATGTTTTGGGGGGCCATAGGTTGACTGGGGGGTGGTTAAAGGGTGGTTAAAGGGGGGTTGGAGAGAAAAAGTTATATTTTCATGTATTGTCATCGGAAATGAAGAAGTGTGCAAAATTTCAGCGTTTTTGCTTCACAGGAAGTGAGTCAAATTTGAGTTACAAGATTTGTACCAGACAAACAGACAAACAGACAGGTTGGTGAGTTGATATAAAGGCTGGAAAAACGTTCCCTCCGGACACCAATTAAACAATAGAGTTGCATCCCGTCACCAGGTCAACGTCCAGCGTGTGACCTGTTTTTGCTTTTGATGTTTCTACACATGGTTTCTATGAACTTTGGGACATAATACAATCACACTACCACTTTCGCAACCTAAGAATCGCAAAATTTTTGACGCTATACCCAAGCGTCGCAATATTTGTTAACGATATAAACGGGTTTTCGTACAACATAAAATGTTCAATTTTGGCTGGTCTGTATAAAATGTGACGCTAAACCCGAGTTGACGTTACAGCCGATGCCGTTATAACCAAGTTCCACTGTATCTACTTACCTCACTGAACTCTGAACAATGGAATCCTAATACCCCATCTCCAAGTGAATCCGAGAAATCGCGCATGTCGCCATCTTGAAAAGTATCTTGGCAATCGCGTTCATTTAAATATAGTGGAACCTCTCACTTACGGACATTATCGGTCATAGAAAATGTGTCCGTTAGTGAGAGGTGCCCATAAGCTGGAGGTGATCCGGAGATAGCTTCATTTTAACGCTTAATTTTATCACACTACTAGCTGACCCGGCGAACTTCGTATCGCCTAACAATTAATGAACTTACAGTTTACTTACACCATTTATAAATCAAGAGCGGCTGTATCGTTTTTAATCATTTTTAATTTATTATAATGAAATAAGGATACAAATTTTAATAAAACTACGTAAATGAGTACCAAAATTGCTTGTCAGAAAGACATTTTCTTTATTGAATCTACATAGGGTGGATTGGAGCACGTTTACGCGGATTTTTTTCAACAAATTTTCTTACGTTTTAGCTTAAGAAATTTTGGGCATTGTGGTTTAATAAAGCAGTTCATGAAATAAAAATTATACGAATTCAGTGGTTGGCTATTTGCGTTATTAGCTGTAAAAAATGTTTTTAGGTCCAAGTCCGTTGCATACACTTGGCCCATTCAGGGGGGAGGTTGACACAACCCCAGACTGACGCTTGACTGATGCTCAAAATCGTGCAAGAAAAGCCCATATGAGGCAGCATTTGCATTAAATGACTTAAGGCGCGCCAGTTTTAGTATCTCTGTTTGGTAAAAATGCACTGCGTAAACGTACTGCACGCGTAAACGCACCACGGTGAGCCCTACACATTCGGGTTTAATGTCTTGTGTCAAGCACCTTCTGATAAACAACAGTTTTTGTTTTGTTATCAGGCGCAAGATGAAGCAGATGAAGCTAAATAAATATAGCGAAGCAAAGCAGTGACGCAGCGAGGGGAGGTTTTGGGGAATAACCCCCCCCCCCCAAGAGCTTAGAGAATTTTTTATGAAAGATTTTGTTATTAATATTAGGGGGACGGATGACTAACAAACAAAACATATTTAACTATTCACACAGCCGCAAAACCCACTATTTTGAACTGTTTATCTATTTTGTAAAATGTCTGAGGGAAGTGCCCCCACACTTCCCGCTTACCTTAGCGAGTTTTCTATACCCTACAGACCCGTGGTATTAGCTGCGCCCAAAACCCCCTATCCTAGCTACGCACTTGAAGCGAAGGAAGAAATACAGAGGATGGTTTATCGACTCGTGAACATAGCACGTTAAATTGACCATGAGAAAATCATGGGTTTTCATTAGCACATGAGCACAAACAACACAAAAACTGAAAGACTGACCATGCGATTTTTTTCATCGTTATCACGAATGCAACGCGAATTGGAAATTGAATTAGTTTAAGCTCAAAAGGGCATATGAGTTGAGATAATGGAATCTACGGAATAAGGACTTCCTCACCTTTGAATTTTCCTTTGAGTGAAGTTGCGTGAATCACATTCATTACCAATTATTTTAATCACCAAACACGTTCCGTTGGATAGTTATGGTTGGTTTAGGCTTCGAAAGATCATGAACACAGAAACTACATTTTTCTGTAAATCGTGCCTTGGTAAGCCAGGTATGTCCAAGGACATAAAATATTCAGATAGATAGTTGGTGATTTCTTCTTCGTTTGTTACACATTTAAAAGATTCGAATTCATGCAGAGTACGAACTATTTGAATTTACCTCGTTTTAGTCATCCGCATCTTAGTTCTTGCTCGCTAAATCAACCATCTTTGATTCTTTTGGAGATCAATCATATTCTGGAACTCTTTGTTGATGAGCTCACTGAAACTAATTTGAAATCATTCCAAGGAAATGAGTTAAAACTACTCGATTCCTCGACAGGAACACGGACATTACCGTTTGTCAACAATTGCTTGGAGATTTGTTTACAAACACGGTAGTGAAGTGTCAACTCGAGCTGGGCCACGGCTGGGCTTACAATTAGCTCGAATTAAATTTTTTAAATGTAATTTCAATTTAATTAATATTTTGAATATATTTAGTAATTAAAATGTTATATTGTTACTAAATTCAGTTATTAAAGTGGTAAAAACAAAACAAATTATTTAATTTGTAGTTTTGACCGACTTATCAATTGTTGTGTTACTATAACTCCTAAAAGCATGTCCATAGGAAAGAGATGAATTTTTTGTGTGAAATTATCCTTTTTTTAATAGCCTATATGTTAACCCCGCCTGAGACGAATCCAATGAACCAAATCTCATTGAAATCGGTGCAGCCATTCTCGAGTTATAAGTGTTCTAACTAACACGATTTTCGACTTTCTTTTAAATATATAAGATTGTTATACTGCTTGAATTTTAGGCAACTACTAGAGATCCTTGTATCACTTCTTAATAATTTAAGATAAATATCTATGAAAATATCGCTAAAATAAAGAAGGAACCGTCAAAATATAACCCATGCAACTGGAAAAAGAACTAATTTTGTTAATAAATTTTATGATTTTTCGAAAGTTAGCAAGCATCACGCGTTTACAGTAGTAGCTGAATTATTATTTGATAGGCCATGGCTGTAACTCTCAATTAATGATGACAGATTGAATACCTACTGCCATAAATTAGCTCAATTTTATAAACATATTTTTTATATTTTTTAGTTTTTACTTAGTTATTATTTATACAAGAATAAGGCTTTATTTCCAATCTACCATATATTTAAATGATAACACCCTATATTTGCATGTATGTATAACACACTTTCCATCCTTAATGAGGCGGATGTAGTACCATTTTTATTTGACAAAAGTATTTTGTCCTCTGCAAATAATGAGTATTAATATATGGGTAGAAGAAAGGTCAGAGACAAAAGCCTCAATTACTGTTAAAATGGTGGTACCCGAATGTTAAGAAAAAGTAAAATGTTTTTGATATTTTAATGTGACTCAATTATTTTATTGCTGTTATTTAGCTGCATTTAATCACATTTTAACTGCCTGTAAATACCAATATTACAGAAATTATGAACCAGTCAGTAGAATTGTGAAACCAATTTGCCAACTTCAGTTTGACCTTTTTTCAGTGACCACCCTGGACGAGTAAAGTAATGATTTTAAAGTTTTCTTTTCCTCTGAGTATTCTGTTGGACCTCGGAAAGTCAGCTTAGAATATAGGGTTGGTAGTTATTCAGGAACTACGTAGAAGAAGCAGAATAATTTTTTAAAAGTCCATAATCATCTTCCCAAGAAAATAATAATGCGTGGAATAGTTCATAGTATTCCGATGTCTGGAAATCACGGATGAATGCATAGTCTCGTTATATTTTCACTGAGTCGGTAATAAATTTCTCCCCTCCGCCTGGGGCACTGACCTCTGTGAAGCTTTTGAACGATCGCAGCCACCTCGTTCAGGTATGAATACGTAGGCAAGTTTTTTCACGATGTGCCTATTATTTTTCTTCAGTTACTTCCCTTTATCGTTATAAGCAGAGAGATATACGCTTTCAGTAGAATTTAAGCTTACTTTTCCCCCAACATGCGATCTAGAATACGGATTCCTATACCTTTAAAGACGCGAAAAAAGATAGCATTATACGGAGTACTGAAAACTGTGAGGCATGGCTTATCCTATTCCCATTTTAGTGTAGCAATGCGTACTCGAAATATATCCTTTATGAACGTGGCCCAACCATGTTAGGCATACAAATTGTTCAACGCCGTGGTTTTAAAATTTTGTTGTTCTTTTGTCCTCTTGACACACTTTTTAACGGTCTTATCTTGCACTAAAAAGGTCGTTGAAGGGGTCAAAAAGTCAGCAGACCATTAAATAAGCGTCTTAAAGTTTAATCCTCGTTGTGGTATTCAGAAAGCCGGAAAATATCCGCGTGAGAGCCAAGAATAAGAAAATATTCATTTGGGATTTTTTTTAAATGTTCTTAAACCACTGTATAATGAAATTTAGTCTAATAAAGAGCTCAGATTTTGCGATATATATGGAAAATTTATGAACATCATTGTCTTGCCATGATAACCCTGAATGACTTATTTTTTAGGTAAAAAATATATTAATTGAATTGTATTACCCACTAGGTAGCGTTAGCGCAGCGTTTCACGCAGTAAATTCCGTAATTAGTACCCTTATGGGAATTTTTATCTATTTTTTCTCGTTGAAAGTAATTATTAATATAAAATTATTTTGCTTAAGCCAAGCCATCATTCTGCCTGTGTGCTGAGCCTGGTGGCTCATTAGTACTCAACGTGAACCACGTAATGCAAAAAAAATTTCTCGTGCTATAAGATAACGATGAGAAGCTGCACTATGTGACCGAAAATTTTGCGTAGAAAAGGTCTGACCAGGATCTGGTCATCCTAGTCGAGGCGAATGATTTTTTCTCTGTGGATTTTTTGTACAATATTCCTGTATTTTGTTGCCCTTCAATTCGTTTAAACATTATAATTGTAGCTTCAGATCGATTGTCGATGAGTTCACTTTGTGGGAATTAATGGATAGTAATAAGAGTATCATGAAGGGGCCGATCCGGGATTTTTTTTCCGCGGGCGCGCGGCACTTGGGTCTGAACGGCAAATGATCTTCTCATACTTGAGATTAAAAACAAGATACAGCAGTTATTGTGCGAAAAATTATTTGTATTTTAATATGAAAGTTAATAATATGCTATTCAATGATCGAGGCTCCGAAATACAAAAAAAAAAGGAACGTAATGCTACAGCAGTAAAACTTTTGTCTATATTTTAACCCTTCCGTGAATTTGCGGGGTTACCCCAAATTATGTTAATATTGTATAATTTTTTAATTGTATTTTTCTCCCTTTAATATTTTTTGCAATTTGATCTTAACCCTTTTGTCGTCATTTGGGCATAGAATGATTCTTTTGCATTAATTTTTTTTTTAACTTCAATTTTTATTGGTGGGATACCGGAGTTACCCCGCACAGATGTTAGAGATAAGGAAAAAAAAATCGTTTGCCATATGAGTGCAGGGATAAAAGTTGAGTGCAATAAATTTTATTATATTATAACTTTAATAACGAAAATATTCTACATGATGGCATCTTCTCTACTTGTTTTTTCGTAGCATGTTAGTCAATGTACAATTATTATAGCAAAATATGAAAGATTCCTGCCATTTCACAGAAAATCAATGCAAAAATCTGAAATAAGCTTACAATGTATTTATAAATTATGCAAAACAAGATATTATATCATTAAAAAGAGTCATGGCGTTGAATTACTGGAGAGACTAAAATACAACATAAAATTTATGAATTACAAATGAGGTACCTGTGATACCCCACACAGTCTTTCACGTAAGTTTTCTAGGCACAGTCACGGAAGGGTTAAGCTTTTGGGGGGTGGCACGTGCACCTATTCCCCCATATCCGCCTATGATGTCATGTAAAAGTTGTTACCGGTTGAGGGAATAAAAAATAATAATAATAAAATTCCACTTATTCATAAATTGCAAAATACATAAATGCAATGAATAAAACAAAAGTAAAATATAGGTACCCCTTAGGTTAACCTGACTTGGGGTTACTATCACTTCTTAAAGCAGCGGCTGGTTCTGATTTATAAACATTAAGAAAAACATATTGGAGAAAAATATTTTTGATTCCCAAATGCATGTGTGCTGTACAAGGTCGGAATGAGAAAAGAAAATTCAAGATTAATATAAATAACAATGCATATACACCATAAATCATGAATATAAATAAGAATAGAGATTGTTTTTAAAACTTGTAGGTTTGGTAACTTTTAACAATGAAAATACAAAAGAAATAACAAATTAAAATTATCAAGATCATGCAACAACTTTTAAAGATTTTAAAAAAATTTCACTCTCTTGGGATATACTAAGCTATATCTTAATTTTGCCAAAAACAAAGCCATTGAGTTTTGAGTCAATATTTCAACCGGGAGAGAACAGAAAAATTTAGGTGCAAGAAAAGTGTATGTTTGTTTAAAACCTACATTTTTGGGCTTAGGTAGATATATTAGTGTAGGAAATTACTATGGCTGTTGGTATCTTATTGTAGCATCTACCCATGTCAGAGTTTCTTAAAGCGTTGCTTGAAAATAGTGGAAGCGAAAGATATCTCGAAGGCAAAGAAAAATCTGAACAAAATTTTCATCCGGCTTCCTCTCTTTTCTTTCCAGCGTTTCCCTTTCCAAGTGGCGAGGACTGAGGGATAACGAAGGAGTCCTTTTCGATACAATGCCATAAATTAAATCAAGCGATATTTTGGAATAGATGGATGAAATTCGGGGATCCATCGTCATCAGCATATTGAGATTCCCATCGAGGGGGGAGGGTGGAGGGAGAGGGGTACGAGGGTATGGGGTGGTGTGGAGGGACGGGAATAGAATAGAAAGTAATCATTATTGTTGTGGGGGCAATAGCTCCTATTTGGTAGAGACTTCGATTGCAATATTATTGCTTAAGTACCAATGCGTAGTTCACATGAAAAAATATGAATAAATTTGTCTAAATTTAATAAAAAATCTTCTATATTATTTCTACTGTATAGATACCGTTTTCTCAACTTATACGCAACCAAACTCTACAAATGAGGTACCAAAATGCACAGAATTTATCAGAAAACATGCGGTGGCATATCTTACTTCCTAAATATTGCTATTGTTTCCTAAAATTGGTTTTTAAAAAAAAAAAAAAAAAAAAAAAAAAAAAAAACTGTTGAATATTCCTGATACATTTGTTCATTTGTAACAATATCTCGCATTATTTAAATAACTTTTATCAAAATGCGGCTGATTTCACATTGAAGTCTCCTCTTGATACCTTAGTATGAGTCACCATGTGCGTTTAACAGAGGATAGTGTAATTACTTCCAATGTTGTGTTAAAAGAGGTCCTCTGACCTCAATTTGTACATGAACATTCCAATTAATTTGTACATAAGACCCTTCCTTTTTTTTACATTTTAAAATTAGAAACGCGCCTATCCCTCTGTGGACCTGCATTAAAAAGAGCGGGGGAAGCCCGCTCGTAAATTATGAAAGAGAAGAATCCAGAATGAAAAATATAATAACTTAGTTAGATATATTCCATCATAAAACACTACAAATATGTTTTCCATAATAGAAAATCATTAAAATGTGTCACTCTAAAATATTTTCAATTTAAAAAATTCATTGCATAATACGTAATAACTAAATTCAATGGTGATTGAACCTGCTTTCTCATCGTTTTCAATTTCTTTCAAATTAATACCAGAAATTGGAAGAGAATAGAAAGCAATAATTATTGTTTTTGGAGATTTAGTTATTATTTCGCAGAAACTTCAGTTAGAACATTATTATTATATAATGAATTGTTCGCACAAAAAAATACGAATAAATTTGCGTCAATTTAACGAATAAATACTTTAGCTATGACGCGAAGTCAGAATTATAAAGTGTAACTTTGTTGGATTCATTGCATCAGAAATCACTCTTTGCGTAAAAATGATGGCATAAAATTATAATAATTTGTTGATATAAATAATTTTAAATTTGCAAAATTTATTGCATCATACGTAGTTACAAAATTAAATGTTGATTTCATCTGTTGTAGTCAATGCACAGCGTCAGCGTCTGAGTACAATGTCACTTGTAATATGCACTTATTTTTTCAAATTCTTAAATAGAGGCTATTGAAATTAAAATTAATGAGATGTATAAGCGTTTTTATGTGCATTCTCTGAAAATGATTTTTTCCGGTAATTTATTCTGAAATGGAATTGTTTTATCAAGTATGATTTTTGAAAAGTTATCGTTCACAAGGTGGTACGTATGTATTTAGGTTTAGCGTAAAGGGAAACATAAACGAAGTGAAGGAAGGAAGAAAGAAGATAGAGGGAGCATGATCTTCGGTCGGTTGGAATCGTGGAAAAAAATCATCGTTGAGGCGAAGATTAATAAGGCAAAAAGAAAAGGATCAAATAATGACTGCAAAGCAAAGAATGATTAGCAAGCAATGTGTAAACAATTGGTATAGAGAACGGAAGGAAAGAAGAAAGAAAATAGAGAGAGCATGATCCTCGGTCGGTTGGAGTCGGGGATAAAAAGTCATCGTTGTTGGAGAGATCAATCGAACAAAAATAAAACGATCAAATAATGAATTTAAAGCATAGAATGATTAGCAACAAATAGTGTAAAATGTTAGCAAAGGCCTATGGTGAGTCTGCAATGACTATAAAAAGATTTTATGAGTGGTATAATAGTTTCCAAGATGACCTTGAAGACGTGTTGAAGATGACGAACGCCCCAGTGCATCAGCAACCGATGAAAACGTAGGGAAATTGAGTGAAATGGCAATGGAGATCTAATCTAATAAATGTGCTAATACAAGCAAAGTTCGTAGTGATTACGCTAGATTTGATTATAACAATCCTCTTAAATTTTAGTGACCATCGCTTTGTTATAAATATTACTATTGTAGCATATATATCTTCATCCGAGTTCATTCATCTGCATCTGCATACTACCCCGCAAGCCGGCTAAAAAGGCATATGGCAGGGGCTGTTAGGACACCAACCGTTTACGTATAAAATGCAAATTCTCGAACAAAATAACGGTAAGCATTTTTTAAAGTCCTTAATGGTTCGGTGGGAAAACGAATTCCCGTATCTATCCGTTCGGAAAAATATGAAAATTCCTTTAAGCTACGCTGGTAAATACTTGATAAAACTCAAATGGAGATTTATTTGAAGGCGAAAACATTAGTTTAGACGAATAAATAAATAAATAAATGTATACGTACTTCAAAAAACTAAAATTCCCGTTAGTTTCTGAACACACCTCGTATGGATTTAGGTTGAGGGAAAAGGCAAAAGAAAAACTTAAACAAAGGAAAGGAAGGAAGAATGGCGATAGAGGGAGCATGATCTTCGGTCGGTTGGAATCGGGGATAAAAAGTCATCGTTGTGGGGGAGATCAATCAAATAAAAAGAAAATTTCTGGGGGGAGAAGAGTGAAGGGGGTGGTTGGTTGGAGTAAGGCAGTCAACTTCGTACGTCGGGAGAATTTAAGCGGGGATAGGGAGAAAAAGCGGAAGAGAAGGGAGTTATTTTTTTCTCAGACGACAAAGAAAGGAGTGACTCTTGTTACGGTTTTTCTTTCCCTTTTTTTTGTTCGGTGGCCCGTGAGGATGCTAGTGAGAGGATTTGTGGACAAGTCGGGTTGCCTATACACGAGGCGAATAGCGCCTGTGTTGGTTGAACTGCATTTGGAAGTTTGTTTCGGAGGAAGGACCATGAGCTTGCATGGCGGTAGTGCTTGGCAGTGAGTCAGGGAAAATATAACAGGAGCAAAATTTAGCTTCTACGTATGAAACTAGTATTTCGTGTTTGAAATACAGTGGAACCTCTGTTCACGAACACCTCTGACTTACGAACAGCTCTTACTTGAGGACCGTTTTCAATTCCCCGGCAGAAGGATATACTTTTGTAAATGGATAGAACCTCTAGTATATGTACTCTCCCACTTACCGGCGCTTTTAATGCAGAATTTTACTCTTTTACGGACACCGTCGCAATAGGTTTTCTGAACGATCTCTAAAAAAATGAGTTTATTTTTTTAATTAATGGGTTTCATTCAGCTGGCTACATTTTAATACTTAGGGGGTAATATTAATGGTAAAAATGATGTTTTCTTTAGGCCACCTCCGACTTATGAAAACCTCTCACTTGCGGACACTTTTTCGAGAACCGTTAGAGTCCGTAAATTCGAGGTTTAACTGTATAAGCAATAGTGACTTTTAGCTTATGCGCACGACACCAGGATTTCGTATTTGAAATAAAATGTATTTATAAGTATTTAATTAGATAAGTTTACCAATGCCATGTATAAAATATATAAAATGATATAAAATCCCTCGACATTAGATTTAATCCGTGAGCAAAATAAAATACAAAGGAAAGCAGCGCGATTCGTCAAAGACTGTTACGAGCGAATAGGGGGCGTTATGATATTTTAAACGATTTGGGATGGGAACAGAGTAGGGACCTGTAAGCTAAGTGTGGATGCCTGTGACAATATCTATCCCATAATAGCACTATAGTTTAGGGTATCGAAGTTTTCTTCGGCTTTCATCTACTGCGTAGCCACTTTGAGCTCCCTGTTTGTTTTAACTGAGGTTTAGATTAATTGGGATACAAAGCAGTGGAACAGCGAGGGGGTTTTGGGGGATACACTCCCCCCCCCAGAGCTCAGAGAAAATTTTAAATTTAATAAATTTTACTTAATTGTATTAATATTAGTTACATAATAGTGTAAAGCAGGGACGCCGACTTACAAAAAATATTGGGGGGGCCCAAACCGGGGATCTCTCCCCGGAAAATTTTATAAGTAGTGAGTTTTAAGTTTTTTAAACATTTTAGAAGAGTCGTATGATCAAAATTAGAACCCTTATAACTCGACTCTCGATATCTGGACACTCCGGGGAAAATCGACAAGCCTGACGCATTTTTTCCTCACACTCATTACGAAATTATGAGGGGGCCCGGGCCCCCTCAAGCCCCATGGAGTCGGCGCCACTGGTGTAAAGATTAATAAAATATCCACCAGAAAGCCGTAAAACTCACCATTCTGAACCATTTATCTATATTCTGGGGGAGGGTCCCCTCATCTCCCGCTTACCATGGCGGGTATTCCATACTCTCCAGATCTCCCAGTACATATTAGGTGCGCCTAAAACCCTCCCTAGTCTTAATTCCTATCTGCACCCCTGGTACAGAGTATTTTTCGAGGGAAGGTCTGTGACTGGTGGACTATATTAAGAGAATTCTCTGCTATAATTTTCGAGGTCCAAGAGCTGGCTTGGCGGTAGTGCTGGGCAGTCTCATTCTATACCACCTCTCCAATGGAATACTTGACAATTGAAGGACGAGCTGCGTCACTTCGACCCGTGCGAACTCTAGTCCATAAACCATCTTCTTGAAATACTACGCAAGCACATTTACCAAAATTCACGTTTATTAAGTTCAACAGATTCAGGCTTCAGTTGGTGGAAGTTAGACATATTTAAATAAATAAAAGATCGTAGCACTTTTCCACAAGATTTTTTTAATGTGCACAACACGTTACGGCTCACTGAGCCATCATCTGGTACAAGACCCGTTCACGTTGACTGGTTAAACAGTTAAACCGAGTCTATTGATCTCGATTAAACAAACACCATATTGTGGGTGAACGTCTCTCTGATTCTCACCGGGTTAGAAACTCCATTTCTGCCTACGTTTCAACTATGGTTTCAACTTCCGATTCGTGGCTCATCCTCAGGGCTGCTGAATGTCGTTTCGAGGCAATTAACATTCTCCTCGTGAAGTTATTTGTTGTTTGCTTGCTATGACACATTTTTTATAATTAATTTTGTTTATCAGACTATAATAAATTTAAATAAATGCATAATTTCAGTTCCTATATCGCAGCTTTTTGTGTTTTTTGAAGTATAATCTATATCTTTATGTAGCCTTTTCAAGAAGGTCAATGCCTCGAAACGTTACTCAGCAGTCATGAAATTAACCCCGAGTCGGAGCTCGAAACGTCAGCAGAAATAGAATTTCTAACCCGGTGGAAATCCCGATGAGTTTACCCATTTAAGATTTAAGTAAGTTAACCTACGCAAAAATTATTGGCAGATTACCGTAATTAGTAGTTTACTAGTTTTGCTTTCGCATGAATGTGGTAGTATAATTTGTTAGTATGCGTAACGTTTTTTTGACCTTGTGATGTGCATGTGGGAATCCTATCGCATGCTGCATGCTGGTGATTAATCACCCCCAGCCAAATCCCTTGGAGGTGGCTCGTAGGGTATTATGTAGATATATTATAGATTATTCCCCGAGAATGAGCAAACTCTTTTTAAACATCCTATTATTTAACAAAATGTATTTATATAGATAGCACAAAATTTTCTAGAAATAAAGGCGATAAACTTGCGATGGGTGGCGGCAAACTTCGTTTCGCCACAATGGTGAAGGGGTAGAAGTTGGGAGGGTAGCTAGTGGTGGTGGGGGTGGAGTTGGATGGGCCAGGGCCGGGTTGGATGCCTTCCAAAGACGAGAGAGGGCAGTGCAATCGATGGTGGTAGGGCCACAAAGACAACTCATCCCCCTCATATTCCCCTACCTCTCCTCGTTATGGGAGTGGTGGGTCTTGTTGAAATGTGCCGCTTTTAGGTAAGGGGAGACTCCACGGGTACATATTGATGAGGGTGAGGGGCATAAGTGGGAAATTAATGATAGCAATAATTATATTTTTTCTGGATACAATACTCCTAAGAGCACTAAGTTCGCAATTAAGTTTACTGAACTTAAAATAAACTACCAAAGATATTTAGGTTCGTTATTAATAGGAAGGAACATAAATAATGGAGAATGTGATAGCCCCATCCTTATTTTTTTAAACTCAAATCTTACAAGGTTACTCATCCAGTACATTTAAATCCACTTATATCATAAGTAAACGATTATCGACAATTGGATGAGTTACAAACGAGAAAGATCGGAAATAATAAAGATAATACTATGTGAATGAATCTATTGTGAAAACACAAATTTTCAATGGCATTCATGCAGGGGAGGTCTGGCTTCATTTTTGCTTTATTTACAAGATACTAAGAATAAAAATATCATATGAAAAACAAAATAAAGTTGTCAGAAGATGAAAGATAACCTTATGCTTTTTGAAGGGGTTATTCGAAAATGTCATTTTATAAGTCTTTTAGATTTCAGAGCAATTTCAAGGAACCAATTCATTAAATAGATGATGGAACCATAATACGTCATTAAACGTTATTAGCTGTGACATTCTCACTTTTCAGTGTATGAATGCTTACGAAATTGCTGTGTTTTTACTTTTGTATTGTTTCTAACCCATTATAACCCAATTTTGCTTGTAAGCAACATCAAAAGTGTATGAAATTTCTGCTTTATTCAGGAAATATCTACACTACGCTTGGAAATACTATTCAGGAAATATCTACTCTATTTTGTGGTGTAAATTGTAATAACGAAATATTTAGCAGTCACGATAATTATGATTGAGTGCAAAATTTTCAAGTTTTCCAAATGAAAAATCTTGAAATTTGATTTCTCACAGAAGCAGCTCTGGGTTGGAAAGGGTTAAAAGCCAGAATAGCGTCAAAATCCATTTCGGGGCATGCTGTTTCCCAGCCGTCTGTGCATTCATATGACATTCTACATATCCAAATATATAATTTCTCATTGCCTTCTCTAGGGAAGAGTGGCGGGGTAAAGGAGAAGTGGAAAAGAGGGGAGGTAAAAAGGATAAACAAAAATATCCATCCCTATAGAATCTTCCTTCTTCTTTTCTCCACATCCTCATCTTGTCGTGCATAACCTAGTGCACGGATACTACAAATGAGGATCCTCGAGTTGGCATCTAAGGCCCAGCGCACACGGTGTGATTATTTTACAACTACCGTTGCAAACCAATTGCGCGCGCAACTGTTTTGTGACCTCGACAATGTATTGAAGTGTTGAGGTGCACACGACGCGACTGGTTTTTGACGATCTCAAACCAGTCACATACAACCGTGGGCCCACGGCTGCAGTTGCGTTGCAGACTTCAGTTGCACGAGACCACGTGGTGTTATGGTAGTATTTTGACGGCCGTATAGTGTCGATCTCAAAATGAATGATCAAGAACTCAACATGAAGCTCGTTGGAGCAGTAGAGAAGCATGAATTCCTGAACAAACACAAACTATCTAACGTCTTTGGTATTGATAATAGTTCACAGCGTCTTCTTCGCCTGACTTAGTGATAGTAAGCGCTGACGGCCAAGGCAAGGGCTAAAAAACAACACGTACCGAACTAAATAAACGCTCCACTGATTGCACAATAGACGAAACTGATTTACAACCAGCCCTTTGTCATTACACACGTGTGCGGACAGAAGTTTTGTTTCAGTTGCAAACTGGTTGCAGACGCAACCGATTCCCAACTGTGGTTACAAAATAGTCGCACTGTATGCGCTTGGCCTAAATGCGTCAACCGCCGCGAATTTAAATGGGTTTCCTAAAGTCACCACTCGTGTCGCTGACGGACAAAGTGATCCGAGTTTTACGGGTACATACGGCATAATTCGGGGTATTAACTGAAATGTATACAAATAATGATGTGATTTATCAAATCCATTAATTTTCCATGCTATGCGTCGCAACGACAGATATAATACTATAAAATACTGGAAAAAGTGGATCGCATTGCACTTATCACAGCGCCGCGGACATTTTGGAAAACCGATTAAAACCGTTTCCATTACCATTTTAAGGATCTTTTCATGATTTTATACGATATAACTTCGTGATTTTGGCTTAAATTTTGGCAAAGCAGTTGTATATTTGCTAACTTTTTATTGATGCGTGATGTTTAGATCAAATTAGGAACCATCTTCTTTTAAAAACTGAAATCTTGGCTGCATGGCAGGGTCTGAGATTCCATTGGTTCTTCGAAAGAATAACTCACAAAGATGTTCCATTAAAGTTGAGAATTGACCATAATCTACTCTATACCTACTCTTAACATCTTCATATTTGGGATTGGTATTTTTTTAAAGAGCTTTCAGTTCGTTAAGCCCGTGATATAATTTTTCAAGGACTTCATTCTGAATTTCATTACGAGTTGAAATGCTTCACGATGGAAGCCATAATTTCAAAGCTGTTCGTAACAAGGTTTGAGGAATAAATCCAATTTTCTGTGAAAGTTAGAGCGATGATGACTCTCAGAGATATGCAGATATTGATTTGGTAAGCTTTTTGTCAGAATATCTACGGAAATAATGAACTTGGTTGTATATCGCTCCATAATGAAAGGAAGGGACGAGTTTAGCTGTGTCTTTCGGAATTTTGAAAAATGTTCTTTCAGTTATATTATCAAGATTAAAGATAATGTGTGATATTTTCAAATTTAATTCACATCTCACATATTAACGTACAGCAAACATGTTTGTGAACCCTTGCATAATTATGCGACAAAGTTGCATGCCAATTAGCAAATTGTTTTGATATTCGAAATCAGAGTCCTCTGGATAGTTGATAATACACTACAAAGTTCCTACTGCATCAAAACTGAATATATTATAATTTATATTTACCGAAAATGCGACGGGAATCGCGTATTTATGAAAACACTTGGTTTATATCAGTTTCACCCATAAGACTCTATAGAGACGGAAGAACTAAAATGGCGGATTTTTCAATTCCCATAGTGGAAGTGTATGGAACGACTCGACCCTATGAGGGAGTAGTGTAGAGAACTGCCATTCAGAGGACTCTGTTCGAAATGTGATGTCAGAGTCCACTATATTGCCATATATTAGCATGAGAGAGTAGTGTTGAGAGAGAAATCTAGAGAACTCTGTGAGATGTGAGGCACCAATGCCATCTATGAAGAGACTTTGCAACTTGCAACCGCGCTTTTTTTCTTATTTTCTCCTGCCCATGGTGTGATGAATGTTCCTTTTTCGGGCTCTTTAAATAACTGCTACGAACTCAAATCAAATGCACAACGGAGTAGACAACGTGTGATCAAAGAGACAATTTTAGCCTTCTTCGTCTTCACCACGGAGTTCACCCAGAGCGCCTCCCTTGCATCCGCGCCATCTTTAGTGAAATCCTCTCGCGTTCTTGGCAAAGTGCCATTCGCATTTTAAAAACGTTCTTACCCTCCCTAGGTTCGTTGTTGTGGCGAAAATTTTCCATTCTTTACAAGTCGAGACGTGAGCGAAGCGGAAGAAGTGTGAATATTGTTGGTGTGGAAAGAGGTGAATACGGAGTGAGCAACTTAAAAAAAAATTAAAAATTGTGACTAACAACTGTTAATTGAGTTTAATTTAGTTGTGTTTATTTAATAGTACTCTTTTTACGCCAGCCATTTTTAATTTCTGAAGATACTTTTGAAATAAGTACAAATATTTGGTTTTCTTTAAATTAAACCAATGCAATAAATTGAAAAATATTGCGTTAACAATTGAGGGGAGGAGTTCGACAAACACTTATTTTTGCTTACATGGAAAGAGTCCATAATGATAAAAAATGTGCTTCCGTAATATCTAACACACTATTTATTTTGATCCCTAAAATAAATTAAAGCTATTTGGCTCCCATGCCTATTTATGACGAGGCATATACATACAGTGCTTCTACAAACTTGCCTCTGCCAAATAAATTGTACTTTTTGGACTACACGATCCTAGGCCGAACATAAGTCTGCGTTTTCTTGCGCTGAATGTCGTCTCCGGCATGACTTTGTGGAATTTGCTAATCATATCACGCCTACTGTCTGATGATTGGCCAAGGGAAAGTCGCGTGTCGTGAAACTTTTCCTCCCCCTACCCCCACTTTCTTTAGCCACACCAGCTTACACGCAAAGATAAAATGAACAAAGATTAGCTACTCTGTGTTACTGGTAGCATAACATTGTATAACTGGTAGCATACGTTACGGTCAATCGGGAGATCCGGGTTCGAAACCCATCTAAGCCAAATGATTTTTTCATGTGTGTATAATTTTCCACCCGTGCGCGTGTCAGCGTAAAAAGTAACGTGTTCTATGCAGTAATTTTTATGCATCATTGCTAGCGTCCAGGGTAGTTCGTGTGCTTGTTTTCGCTGGGTAGTTTTTTTTTTTTTAAGAAAGAGAATAAACGCTCTACAGCTACCTAAAAATAGCGGGGTAGAACCGTCGAATAAGGTGGAGAAAGAGGATTTGTGTAGAATGGACGACCCCCCCCCCCCCCAATCCCCTGGCCCGACCACTGTGGGTGGCGCCGGCGCTAAACACAGATTCCGGGGCGTTGCCGCTCATTCCGTTAGTCGCGCGCTGCATGCGAAATGCGTCAACATTCGCCGAATGTCTGCGTGACGGCAGAGGTTGCCAGATCCCTCTCCACCTGCACACCCAGTGGTGTAGGGAGGGTTTCTTCCGTTTAGCGGGAATGCGGAATGTGCTTGCCCCTTCCTCCTCTACGGTGGAACTACGGAGAGGAGGCTCTAACCTGTCACGTAGTAGCTTGATTTATGCTTCCACCTGGTTCGCATTTTTAATCCGTTTTCAAAAATGTCCTCAGCACTGTGATCAGTGGGGTATTTTTTTCCGTCTTTGGTGAATTCAAGGCATGTGGCCCTTTCCTCCTCCACAGAGGGATTATATCTAGAGGAGTTCACAACCCGTCCCGTGGAAGAATGAATTATACTGCCACCTAACGCGTATTTTTAATATCGGTTTTCAAAAATGTCAACAGCGCTTTTATCAGTAGGGTACTATTTCCATCTTGAATGAATGCAAAATCTGTTGCCCCTTTCTCCGCTACAGGGGAGCGACATAGAAAAGGCCCCAGTCTGTCCCCTAGAATCTTAATTTATGTTGCAAGTTAGCGCGCAGTTTAATCGGTCTTCAAAATGCTCGTAGCAATGTGGTCAGTGCAAGCGACCCTAGCGACCTACTCTCAATACTTGCAAGAGAGCGAAACATTGGAAAAGACTGCATAATTGGAAACATGTAGGAAGAGGCATTAAAAAGATGCGGATTTGATGAGTAATATCGACAGGAGTATAAGTAAGAGTTTACAGCCACAATTATAGTTTATTTAATAGTCACATAATCTTAGTGAAATTGGGATTACCATGCCGTCAACGACGGCTGTGGTGACAACGGGTAATAAATTAAAATGCGCTATTTGTGATAACATAAATAGCGGCAGAAGAGAATCCATTATTGTATAATTCTTTGGCGTAGGGTAGGTTTCTGGCGACTTGGTGTATCCGGAATGTATTGCTCCTTCCTCCTCTACTCCAACATTTGATATCTCTCTGAAGAAGAAAGTATTAAGGCGAGAGAAGTATGTTCTCCTCAAGAATAATTTTATGAATTTTTATCACGTTATGGGTACTTTAACACGTAGGAGCTAAATTTTACTTATTATATTAAAGATTTATATATTTAAATTAAAGGTTTTATCCCTCAAAACCCCCCTCGCTGCGCCACTGTAAGTGCTTATATTTCATGTTTGACGAGGGGTTAGATGGAAGATGGGACAGTCAGTCCTAGGACAAGATAGTCCTAATCTCGCCCAAGAAGACATATTGTTATTATTTCCACGTGAAATTCGGATCAATTCGTCCGTCAGCGACGCGAGTGGCGACTTTTGAAACCCATTTAAATGCACGGTGGGCGACACACATTAAAGAGGCCGACTTGAGGATTTGTAGTATTTTTGGCAATTACTATGAATGAATGAAGCTCTGCACTCATTGCAGCGCTGTGAACAATTTTGAAAACTGATGAAAGTGCGCCCTTAGTGAAAACACATAAACCGTTAACGGGACGGACTGCGGCCTCATCTTTACAGTCCTCTTATTTGAGACGTTCAGACGTCCGCTCTTCTCAATCCGACAGAAGCAAGTTGAAGTCAGCACGTAAATTCCCTTTATTTATCATCGTTAAAAGTTATTACTCCTCCAGTTTTCTCATTTTTCTATTCTTCTTTTTATGCATGATTAATTTTCTATTTAAATTGTTGTAATTTATATTTATTAATTTTTGCTTTATTTTGACTTTTTGATTGACCTACGGGATACCTGTTCTCCACTGTACTGTTTGAAGGACACCACAGGTGATTGATGTAAATAAATGCCAAAAGAGACAAAAAAACGAAGACACTTGCCCCCACTTGTTTCCTTCCCTAGGAAGAAACGGTTGAAAATTTTAATCTACACGTGTGCTTATTTTATTTGTGCCTTTGCTTTTGTAGCCTCTCGAGGCATTTATTTTTCTATTTATTTGTCTACATATATATAAACACGTTTGAAAGTGACTCACAGGAGCATCACAAATAAAACTTCGTCTTGCCCCAGGGTGGGCACAAAAAACATCCAGTTATATTTAAAAAATAAACAAAAAATGAAAATAACATCTTTTTTATACTTTGCTAAGGTGGAATAAAAATTATTATTATCCCTCCCTACACTTTATGGCATAAACAAACTCAGCTGGTCGTCACCTCTCCATATTACAATGACCTCTGATATTTACGCTTTTGATGATGATGATATTGCGGCGGTAGAACTGAGGCAGTGAAGATTTTTTCCAAGTTGTTTTTTCCCCGCCAGTTTTCCACTTTCCAAAATTCTGCATTCAAGCGAATATCTAAGGGCACCGTTTCCTCGGCGGTCAAGGAGGAATTCTCCGTTCACTACTGAGGAGCGGAAATGGTCACTGTGGACGAAAGGGGAAATAAAAAGGGTGGGTGGTAGCGGTAATGGCTGTGAAGAGGTTCATCAAGGCTCCGTGCTGGGTCCGGCTGTCTGTCGCTCCTCGTGTTGGAGAAGGGGGGGAGGTTCAAATGGTGTGGGAGTGTCAAATGGGGTAGAAGGAACGGTTTTAGGGTTACCAGGGACAGGACCAGCTTCATTCGGACTTAGGAAAGCCCAGGGGCGGGGATATTTTTTGGCCTTCTCCAGACACAACTCCCCTCCTAAATGATAAAAAATAACTTTTTATATTACCAGTAATCTCGCTGAATTTATTCAATATGAATTATCCATTTGATCTCTCAATATATTTGTAGACTATTTCTTGGAGTGCATTACTCTTTTTTATTGATAAAGGCAATTTAAGGTAAAGAACATGATATTTTTACGTTTTTTTAACTTTTAAATTACCTTACTTTACTGGGCTTACTTAAATAACGTTAAGTACATTAAATCCATGGAAATTATTTAGGTATATGATGCACTGCTGGCATGCGTGAGAAATCAGAAAAAAAATTATTCAAAATTGCAATATTTGAAAAATTAGAAAACTATGATTTGAACATCGTGAATTGCCTTCAAGGTATGTATAAACAGAACAAGGTCAATAATTCACGATTTCAGTTTATAGCCTATACGTATGGAAGAGAAAACAATTGAAGTTTAGGAAATATCCCCTCTTAAAAAAATGTAGACACACATGCTCCTAACTATAGTCTAAAAAAATGAATTCCTAATCACTGTGGACTTTTATCAGCGTTATAATGCTCCCAGTTTTTAAATATTTGAACGTATATTTTATACAAGTAGGTGATATTTACATTTTTTTATTGAGGAAAATCGCACAAGCTTTAAGCGATTAATTCGCCAGCAAAGAAATCTGTCTGTCGCTTCTTGTGTTGAAGAAGGAGAGGATCGTCAAATGGCGTGGGAGGTTCAAATTAGGGTATGAGGGTCAAATGGGGGGAGAGGTAACGGTTTTAGGGCTACTATGGGCGGGGCGAGCTTCATTCAGACTTAGGGACGTTTAGGGACGCCTTTTTTTGGCTTCCCCTTCCATACCTCTATTCCGTGAAGATCAAAAATAACCGTTTTTATAAGCAGGTTTCTTAATTAATGAGCTAATTTATTTATTATTAACTATACAGACACGAACTTACTAAATTTTTATTCAAATGAAAGACTTATCTGTTAAATATCCTGCTATATTTTTAGACTCTTTCTTGGAGCATAAATCTCTTTTATATTGATTAAAAAGATATATATGGCCAAAATCATCCTTTCATGTTTATTGACTAATTAAAAAATTAGAGACTTATGATCCTTACAGTAGTCTGCAAAAATAAATTGATAATCACTGTGGACTTTAACAACGTTTTAAGGCTGGTATTGTTGAAATATTTGAACGCATTATTGATGTAAATAATACTAAGGTAATATTTAAATTTTCTCTGGAAAACATCAGCAAGGGTCTACTTGATACTAAACTGCATATATATCCAGGTAGCATTAATATTAATAGGAGTAAGTGGCTTGTGTGAATCATTCATCATTTTTGTACTGCTGTAGAACTTGATAAAGTTTGAAAAATAACGAAACCCGTATTTTTTCGGTTTTCAACAATCGCCGACTCTTTGAGCCGTTCGCTACGAAAAGTCGTCGTTATGAAACCTTTTACACATAAGTTGATGGCGTCATGAACTCACCTCCAGGTCTGTGTGGGCACCACCGCTTTTTGGCAACTCCTTGGCCTTGTGCCTGGTCCTCGCGTGGTTTTTTGTTGTTTACTCTCTTGAAAGTGATTCCTTCCCTCAAAAAATGTCCTTCCTGAACGAATAAATGAGTCAGATCTTTAATGACGTCACCAAATCATGAAAAGTGGGGGATGAATTTTCTCACTTTGTTATTTTAATCATACGTGGGAATTGCTGGATGGGTTGTATATATTTTTTCGTCCTCTTTTGTATTTATCTTTCATCTTCAGAATCATTTTAATAGATCTATTTAATTCGGGTTTAAATGAAGGACCCCATTGCTCCGCTCTGTGCGTGGACATGCGAGGGTTGTGGATGAACGGGGTGAGTTTGGGGTTGAACAGGAGTGGAATTTGGGGGGTGAGGGAGGCGGGTGGCGTGGTGATGTGCAGGTGAGGGAGGATTTTTCGGGTCATTGATTGACGATAAACAGAGCGGAAGGAAGTGGGTTTGTTCGGAGGCAGTGGTGATTGGCAGGGAGTGAAAGGGGAGAGAATTGGACTTGAGGTAGGTGTGGCTGTCGACCACCGAGATCGATATTATCGGCGCATCGCGGTCCACCCTGGAATGTTTCCCCAATCGATGTCGTTCTAACTTATCGCATCGACCCTAGATGCTCTCGAGTCCGTTGTACGATAAGCTTAAAATTAATGAGGAGGAATGTGTAAAAGCGTGGAGTTATTTATTTATTCTCGCGTCCAATAGAAGCTCTCGAACAACGTATGTGGGGCTCGAGCCTATTTGTAGTTTTCCTAGTTTCTCTCCCTTAACTGGAATTGGAGTCTAGTTCTTGTTGTAAAATCGGATTTAACCATTAATAACCTAATGTTGCTTCTAAGCAACATCAAAAATGTATAAATTTTCAGCCCTATTTGGGGAATATCAAAACTACACATTATTTTGTAGTGTAAATTTCAATGAAGAAATATTTAGCTACCTTGATAAACATAATTCGATGGAATGGATGGATGGATTTTCAAGTTTTCAAAATGAAAAATCTTGAAATTTGATTTCTCCCTGAAGTAGCTCTGGGTTATAAAGGGTTAAAAATATTGCAACAAATGGAGCGGTGCCACTTTCGCCGTAAGTCGAAAATGGAGTTTCGGTATATTCTATAGTACCAGTAGGAGGGAAGTTTGAGCAAAGTCCCATCTCCCGCATAGTAGTATAAAAAATATCTTACCACCATTTTGTGTCTTTGAAAAAGTATTCTCTCGAACAGGTTCGTACCACGACATTCGTATAACTACCAAGGAAAATCCTCTACTGCACCACAATGTCAACTCACTCACTGATTCCAATGGTGTCTACTGACAAGTTTTCTTGAGTCATGCATGAGAACGAACCACACTTCTATGGTCACTAAATCAAACTGAATTTTAGCACGTAATGGCATTGTTTGCAGTGATATTGCGGCAGAACTTATGCATACATTTTTCGTTCGTTGTCTCTCATCAAAAGACTACAGCTTTAATTGTAAGAAAGTATACTTTGACGGATCAGCCAATTAACTAGAGAGATTAAATTGAAGTTCTATAGTGTACTTATTACCTAGCAAGGGCTGCACAATTCATGTGCTATTATTCATAGAAAATTTCCATTTAATGATGTAGTAATAAAAGTATAGCGGGAATTCGGAATGTTGTTCAAACTTTCCTCCTACTGGTACCTTTTACCAGAACAATTGAGAAATTTGTCATCAATAGAACTTTTTAAAGCGAATCTCAAAAGGTACCTTATTAAAAAACCTTGAATAATGTTGATGAATATAAAAATTATCGTAAAGAAAATAGTTACATGTGTAAACTTATTCAATGAGCATTGCCTGTAGTTGAAATTTTATGCTGTGACTTATTGACTTTGACAATGCCTATTTCTTTTATGTGAATATTACCTGACATACCATTCCGTGTTATTCATCAGTGTATTGTATTGACGAAGCCTATACCATTTACTAGTCTGTATTGGTTATTCTGGTTTATAAAACTATTATTACTATTTATTATTATTATACTACAGAAAATACCGGAACTCCATTTCCGAACAGCGGCGAAAGTGGTGCCGCTTCATTCGTTGAAATACTTTTGAATCCGATCTTACGTTAGCCTACGTTCATCTACTTATAGTAACCGTTGAAAAGTACTCTCACCCAAGTTTGAATAGAAATACCTCAAAGACTGCTCATTTGATTTTGAAGTAACTTGCAACGATTGGAAGCTTTTCTATTTATGATTTACTGATGGCATGCAAACTACGTCTATTGATATTAATATAAATTTTTTTGCAATCAGAAAAAAAGAATGTGCTTGCCATCAGCTTTCCTAAGGGTATAGGATTCAGAAGCGAGTTCATTATAATGAGCTGTTGCTGTGAGAATACTTACGGTCCGAACGACGAATTTGTCGGGAGTACGGATCGTAAGATAACAAGCGTTTACATTTGCATATATAATATAATTAATAACGAGCGCAACAGCATAGAACTTCAAAGCTCCATTCGGAGTGCTTTTTACTACAACTTTCTTAGGGGAATTCTTAAATAAATTCTTTTTGTTGCTATAAAAAATCCAACCAGAAAAATTCGTTCTTCATTGCACGATAAAAATTGTGGTTGCTTCACAACTGGATGGCATGCCATCAATAAACGCAAAGATATAAACAGCATTAGTTTACTTCATTGTTTTAAAATCATATCGGTGGTCAATGAGATATTTGTCTTCTACCTCGGTAGATAGAATTTTGTCACAGATGGAGGGGTTTAAATATTGCGGTTTCAATCACTCACTGTAATGTATATTACCAAAGAATATCAAATACTTGTTTTTTTAAGTGTCATAGCGTATAGTTATACATATTGCCGGTAGTTGTTTATCTACATTCTGCTGATTTAAAGCCTTAAAGATTACGTCTCGCTTCAAGGTTTGTACTTCATTCCCTTGTGATTAACTCGGAATAATGCGTATGGAACAGTAAAAAAATTTATACTAATTGTAAGATAAAAACAGAAAACACTGTAGCAGAACTGGAGATGCATTACATAATTCTAAACGGACATCGATTTATTTATGATAGCATATATGTCACCTTTAAATAAATCCTAATGATGGCTAACAATTTAAAATTCAGGTCATGTGAAAATGAATGAAATTATTTGTCATATTAAAATTGATAAACAAGAATTAATGGGGAGCAAACATCTTTTTAATGAAATATAAATCCGTAAATAGTAATCCGTCCATTTTCATTCATGCATTGAAATAAGTTTTTTTTGACGAGCTATTCATAGAAAATTATTTACTATTCACCGTTCAAGCAAAGCGCGCTGTCAAGACGAAAAAAAATTTGCCGCATTACCTCTAATAAGGGACGGAAGACAATTTCAGATCAGATGTTGGAGAAATTTTATGTATATTCCAGTCAATTACGCGCCTTTAAAAGTGCCTGATTGACTAGTTACTTTAAAATATAAATCATTAAAAAATATATTTTTTGAAAGAAACCCATTTTTTGTCTAGATTTTCCTAGAAAGTCAACATCAGCGGGTACCGAACCCCCAACCCAAGTGAGAAATTAATGTCTTAGGTCCGCTTGAAGTATGCTTCTCTAGATAGGTGAGGAATGAACAATGACAACATCGGAGAAATAAAAATTAGAGGCCTTTTAAATGCGGAGATACGGAAGAATGATGAGCATCAAATGGACCAACCGAGTTTGTAATGAGGAGTTTCTAAGAAAACTAAGAGAGAAGAGAAACCTCATGAAAAACTTTATAAGATGACGAACAGCATTATAGGCCATACATTGAGACATACTTAATGGCCTAATGAAGACAGTCATCGAGGGGAAAGTAAATGGCCTGAACTGAAAAGGAAGACCCCGAGCAAAATAAACGAAAGTGGTAAAAAAGGATGTGAATGAGAGGAAATACGTAGGTGCGAAAAATTTAGCTGATGGGAGAATTGAATGGAAAGCTGCGTCAAACCAATCTTAGGATTGTTTACCAGTGATGAGGACCGATTACTACAAAATTCGAATTGATTGACGTCCCGATAATTTGTTGGCGTAGTTGCTTCTGTTAAAATTTTTTCTTGATTGCGTTTGTAATTCCAGTGTGTTTCCGATGACGGTTTTAATGAACATTCGCGCTTCAATTAAATGCGTGGATCTGCGTTCATTTCTTTACCTCTCTGCAGGGAGCTTGATTGAATAAACTCATAATGATAATTTACCAAACGCTGTCATTTACACGTAAAAATTGAATACAATTATTGTCAAAAAGTGATCAACCCAAATTGTACGCAAATAAAAATTAATTTTCAATTATTGGTTTGAGGAAATTCCAATGATGGGACAGGAATTAATGAAATTGTCTTTGACAGCTTTTGGATGGATATGGGAGCATTCTTTAATAATATTACGTATTTTATATCGCCATGGTAACGCTATATATGCAATCGAGAGTGTTAACTCGGGCTACATGATCATATAAGTGCTCGGATGAAGCTTTGTTATATATTTTACACCAGAGTAGCGGTGCATCTCGTATTCACTAGAACAGCCGGGGTTGGCTCTATAAATTTATATCATAATAAAAATAGTAACTTATCTGAAATAATAGCGCCTGTTCACTGTTAAGGCAGGTAGTCAGAGATGTTCTACTTTGTTGCTTGGGTGGTGTGCAGCAGTGGCGCAGCGAGGCGGGGGTTTTGGGGGATAAACACCCCCCCCCCAGAGCTCAGGGAAAATTTTAAATTTAATCCATTTTACTTAATGGATTAGTATTACTTATCGAAAAGTGTTAGGATCAATCAATTATCTCTCATAAAGCGGTAAAACTAGTCATTTTGAACCATTAATCTTAAAATTTTGTGGAGGAGGGCCCCCACAACTCCCACTTACCCTAGTGGGCATGCAATCCCCCCCGTAAGTATTAGCTGCGCCTAAACCCCCCCCCCAGCCTTGATTCCTAGCTGCGTCCCTGGTGTGCAGGTTCTCTATTCTGATATATTGTTGTCAATTCGTATGCATAAGAAAAGCTCATATTTCATTGATTCCGATCGATGTATCCATTTAGTCAACACCAAAAACAGCACCAAGGCCTTTACATTGGGTTACATAAAAGCAAATAAATAATAAATTATGTAAATATGATAAAAAGTGTAAAACAAAAAAAAAGAAATCGATGATATAAAAAATGCAATATATGCAAAACGGGGTAACAGAAAGAAAGGCTTTGCAGTTGGCTGTTGAAACTGGCGCGGGAGGCAAAGAGATCAAAGAATTATTTGAGAGGGAATATGGTAGTTTCCGTCATCAAATAAAACGAAAGGCATCGATTGCGATTCGTTACCCACCATTAGTGTATTCATAATATACAAATTATTTGGTTTTAGAAACCCCAGTTAAGACGAATGTTAAAGGTCAATTTTAACCTCATTTGAAAAAGGCCAGATTGGCGCCCATGAGATGCCACTGCACGTGACGTCACAGGGGCCCAGATGATGGGCGTACCCAGCGAGGGGCAGGAGGGGACAGCTGCCCCCCCCTCTAGAAGCAAAAATCGCTTGTGTCTTTAAGGAAAATAATATATTCCGAGCAAATAATTTTAAAACTAATGAAGGGCTGTTACAGTTTCCTTAAAATGTTGGTTTCATTCACCTATTCCATGCTTAAATCTTACCGATAACTTGAACAACAATGGCCTGCCCCCCACTAGTTTTGATCCTGGGTAAGCCCTGGACGAGTAGCCAGGAGTTTTACATCGTCTGAGATTACCATTGCATGCATGAGGCACAGAGCTCAGGGAAACATTTCTTATGTGACTACGTAGGTTTCCGCGGTGTTCAGGTTCCAATTTCTCCATGTTTCCGGTGCAACCGCGTGGGTTTGTTGGTAATGAAAACAGTTTCGCTGGCACTGCTGACAGCGTCTTCAGGTCGAAGATGATGCCGGTCCACGATTTTTTTCCTCCTTATATAGGGGGTCAGTCCCGCCAGTTGTGGCTGCCGCTCTTATTGGTCCGCCTAATGAGCCTCCTCCGGGACTGACCCCCTATATAAGGAGGACAAAAATCGTGGACCGGCATCATCTTCGACCTGAAGACGCTGGCAGCAGTGCCAGCGAAACTGTTGTCATCACCAACAAACCCATGCGGTTGCACCGGAAACATGGAGAAATTGACAAATTTCTTGATTATCCTCATTTGGGCCAAACGCTACCTGCTAGCAACCTGCATCGTGGCGGCGCTCATAGCCTCGAAACAAGGTGGCCTCACACAGCGGCAGCCGGATCCATAATGATGTCACACGGGATTTTCCCAGTATTCATATTAACCGTCGCGTTTTCGCGCGCATGAAAATTTTCACTTTTCAATTAATAGCGAAAAAGAGATATCGACAGCGTGAAATACGTACTGCAGGAGTAATAATATTTCCATTTTGGCAATGAAAAATAGGAAACCACCCTATTGTTAAGGGAAAGGTTAACGCTAGAAAAGATTTATCTTCGTTCAATATCTATCGTTTTCATAATTATAAAAATTTAATTCATCTTTGAATACTGGCAGACATTATAAAATGTGACAATAATGAAACATGGAGGGGCAGAGGCGGATTGGAGTACCCTTAGGCAAGAGGCCTTCTCAGATGTATATCGCGGGTAGTCTCCACATGAAATATAATTTGTTGAGGGGGTTGAGGGGGCTGTACCCCCCCCCCCCCGAAGACTCCTCTAGCGACGCGCATTTTGGTGATGTGCTGTGTAAAATACACCTAAAGATTGCCTTCATAAGTGATTGGCAAGTTTTACTTTGCATGAATGTGAAAGTATAATTTGTCAGTATTCGTAACATTTTTATGATCCTATGGTGTGCATTTGCAATCCTCTTACATGCTGGTGATTGATCACCCCCCGCCAAACACCCTACAGTTGCCTCGCAGGGTATTATGTAGGTATAGATGTTAAGTTAAAAGGTTCGCCACCTGTGGTATTCAAATCGAATATATTTTTAGAGTCAAGTACTTTTGGGTTTGCCACCTGGTGAGACGTTAGGCCGTATTCGATGCACAGTGGTCTCTCCTTCTTATGGGTTTTCACCGCGTTGTTTGTCATAGGCCGACAGCAGTTTCGCCGGCATTCCACCAGGTGTCTACAGGTCTAAGTGACGACATGGGTTCAGTTCAAAAAGGTTTATTTCCATACTGAAGTATACATGAACATATTTACATAGTAAGGGAGAATTATGGCTATTTACAGTAAGGTCCCCGTCATAGGAAAATAATTTCTCTTCAGGGCATGTCATAAGTTGCTATTATTTATACATTGTGTGTGAGATTGTAGCTGGTATGGTAAAAATAAAAAATACTGGAACTTTTTTTCTCCAGAATGATTATTGGTCCGACATTCGTCCAAGACATAAGGGAAACTGGCAAAACTCCACGCAGACCGCCGTGTAAAATGATGCTGTTGTTGTTAGTTTGATGAAGTGCTCGCGGTGATGTTAAGTAGTGCAGGAATGGCGATTCCACCCAGTTATCACTCTCCAGATCTCTTCTCACGCTCCACATGCATCCGGTCCCAACGCTTCGAGTTTATCAACTCAAGACTCGAGCGTGGGAATGACTCTGACGTGATCCGTGGGAGCGTAACCAGTTCAAGTCAGTTATGCTTGTCTCCCTCTCCCCCGACATTTCCTCCCACTCTCGCATATAAATGACTCCCGAATGATTATTAGCTCATTCAACGTTAGCATGGCTTCCAGAACTGTCGCTGAGCTGCAAAGAGATCCCGAAGCCTCCCTGGAGCACACCAATCTCCGGGTGGAGAAGCAGTCAGATCCTGATACTTACATCGTTTACATCCCTCATCGAGGCAAAGATTTTGTGCTCTCGGTACCTTTTAAGACAGTTTACTTCTGTGTATTCCGGCACCAAAGAAAGACATTTGAAGTGGTCGGACAGAAGGTGACTTTCTCCGGCTTCCAGAATGAGAATGGGGTAGTGGAGAGATTTAATATAACCACTCAGGATGACATTACCGATCCGGAAAAGCGGCGCCTGGCGGAAGAGCAGCACCCAATCATCTGGTGTGATGTGTACGAATGCATCCGACCTCGAGTCTATGCAAAAGGAGGAGGAACGAGGACTCAAAGTGATTGTATTGACGGTCCAAAACCTGTGTGTTACACAGACCATAGACAATCAAAAGTGGATTATGGTACCACAGACGCCATTAAAGGTACCCGTCTGAGAGTGATAAAGTTTATACTCAAAATTGAAGTTGATATGTATATTTATTAACAATAAATGTATTAAATACTATATTTTGTGTTTTTTCATTTCCAAATGAAAGACCAGGGTAAATTTTAACAACAAAAGTATATTTTCTTCAACTACACACAGATGAGTTTGTTACATTGTTCACCATATACATGGTTTCATAGTTCATTTCCCCACTCATACTTATGTTATAATCCTCTTGAAACAATTGAACTGCACGTCTGAGCGCAGACAGTCCTTTAACACTCTCGTTTAAATAACCACATTCTATTAAATATCCCCAGATACAATCATATTGTCTCAATTGTATAGCATCGTAAATGATCAAAGTGAACATGATGATGTAAAACAATAAAATGATACAATTGACTAAAAAACCTAACATATTTTATTTCGTATACACCAATCAGCTAGCTTAAAACAATTTTTTCTGGCACATTGTAGATTACCATCCATATGGATTTCAATTAAACAACCCTCATTCGTGGTTAATTTCGCGAATGAGGGACACCCATAAAGTTCCAGATTAGCCACACAAATTCCCTTGGGAAAAAGACTTGTTAAGAAGGTAGCTTTTTGAGCACCCTTTGTTAATAGATATTTAAAATTTTTAGTATAATTGTGAAGTATACTCTCCAATTCTGAATAATCCACATCTCCAGAGTATTCGCACAAGCCGTGATAGTTGTTTCTCAACCAGGAAGACTCTTTTGTAAAGAGCAATCTCTGTGGTGATTTAAATAACCACGTATTACAACATTTGTTCTGGACAGCGATGATTGCCAACTCCTTGACAATGAAATTCCCATCGCTGTCTGTAAATCCTTGAAATTCGATAATAGCACCCATCGTGATGTATGTCCAACTTACAAGGTTTTTACGCCCGATGCCAGGGGTTGAACTTACATCAAGACCTTTTAACTTACAGAACTCTCATTCGTGCCAGAGGTTAAAAAGCCTTTCATTCATACACAGGCTATTCATCAGCCGAACCATACGTTATGAGTGCCATCTCTAATTCAAGACGTTCAAAATCACATTTCGTGATATTATTTGCTAGTTTTGTGGCGAGAAAATGTATCACTTTGTCACGACCAACCAACAGTCTCTGGAGGAAAAGATCTATCAGCTTGAAGAGTTTCACAAATGCAAACCACTCATCTTCCTTTAAGTTAAAAGTCTTTTTAATAACCAAATGCTTCTTCCCAAAGTAATTTGCATAAGACAAACAGGAAGTTAAAAAATGCTTTTCTCCTTTGTAAAAGAACAAATCCACGTCCTTTTCACAGCTCAAGATATTTTTCCACTCGCTTTGTGAAACAATTACACTTTTTTTTCCAACTTGATTAAATTGCACGACTGATTCAAAGTCACAGCTGGGATCGTATCCAATACACACACTCTTTGTTTTTGCACTGTTCAAGTAGTACACAGTTTGAAGTACTAAATTCTTTAAGTTGTGGAATGAAGTAGGAATGGGATGTTCAGCGGGTCTCTTTCTCTTCACCGGTGGACGATGTAGATCCGAGGTCTCCGACGTCTGCATGACGACTGATGTATGGTGACGTTATTATCCTTATTTAGAGGATGATGACGGAGGAGGGGTTGGGGAACATTCATCAGAACATGGATCAACTTCCACCTTTAGACGGTTGTATTGAAACCATTGCGCTAATGAATGTGCATCTCTCAATGCGCAAGTGCTGTTGCGCAACTTGTGACAGGGATTGAGGCAGGAAAAGGCAAGGAAGGAACATTTTTCGGGAGGGGGACAGTTTAACTCTTTTTCGAGAGAGATGAAAGTGCGTCCCGTGAGATCGGTCAGGAACTCACACTCTGCTTCGCTGAATGCGTAGAGAGCGGTTGCACCCTCAGTCATAGCTTCCAGGGTAGATGAAAGTTCGGCGTGAGAAATGAATCCCTCGTTGAAGGAAGTCTCATCTCGTTGCAGGGGGTCTGGGAAACGTAGCTTCTTTCCTCCGGCGGTGAGCTTCCCATGTTTCTTGAAACTGCCCCAAAATAGACGATTTGAATCAACGTCGACGGCTGCAAGCTCCGTCACCCCGCCTTGACTATAAGTCACAGATACCACGATCTGCATTCTGTAACAGATTCTTCTCAAATAATCAACTCCTCCTCCTGCTCATCATATTTATTCGGGAACAGCACCGCTGAGCTCTGGGATGACATTTGGCCCGCCTCACTCGCTTGAAGGTCTGATGAAACAGCTTCAGGGCTCGGCAGTCGTTGAGATGAGGGATGGTGTGATGAAAGTGTGTGAGGAATTTGTGTAGTGTTTGACCTAATGATTTACTTGCGGTATAGAGGCAGCAGTATTCACCGCAAATGTCCGAACGAAAGCTTTGAACTTGTACGCGGTTGCGAGCAACTGAGAATGGTTTTAAAAATTTTCTTATATTTGAGACAAAAGGAGGCAAGGCGTACGAATCGAAATACTCGGCCAAATGATTGTGTAAATAGACTGTCCCCCAGTGCGAACCTGGTAATTTAGACGGATCTAAATTTATTATGTAAACCCCATTTTGTGGTGATTTTGGTAACCTATCAGATGCGTAAACTCCGCGAAATATACTGAGTGGCCTTAGTAACCTGTTAATTTGAATCCCATCCATGACTAAAAGTTTGTGATAATGTTTCTGTTTTTATCAATTTCTAATGTTGCATCATACTCTGAGAAAAGTAAACACGTAACCGTTCTCGATAATTTGTTTTCAAATCTCGCCTCTATTCTCACAATCCCTCTATCACCTAGACTTATATAATCCTCATTACCCGAATCATCGGGTGTTAGATCGAAGACTAACATAAAATAACCGTGTCCAAACATGTCGTAAGTGATTCGATTACCTCTATTGTAATGCTTAATCCCACTACCTAAGAATATCGTGTCATATGCTCGTGCCCAATACTTTTTACTTGAAAAATTACATTGTAATCCTTCGGATGGAATTTGCACACCGTTCACAAAGAGTGAAAAGTTCTCGAGCGAATAGTGAGAGAGAGCAAATGGATTCTTATTCAGACTTCCCGCATATGCTTCATTATCAACCATCGCAAAAATAACTGTATTCGGTATTCGTCCCACGATCGCATTGTCGAGGCTCAAAGTTCGTCCACCAGAAGGAACAGTAAAGGTTTTCAGTTCCGTGCGTTTGTAATGATATTTAGCGTTGTTGTTTTCCAGGATTTTATTATGTGCAACTAAAATGGATGGGTTAATATCGAAATGTTGAACGTATAAAGTTGCGTCTAAAATTTTCAATAGTCCATCGTCACTACCTCCCATAAGATAGAAATCATGATTAGATAGCAATAGTCTTATACCGATATCTACTCGATCCATCATTAACTGCATCTGGTTGAAAACATCTACGTGCAGTTTACCATACAACTCGACCTCTGCACTGTTCTTAAACCAGCCCTTGCGCCTTGTATAACCGGAATTTGATGCATCTGTCATGTTAATATCGTCTCCCGAGTCCAACTCCCATCCCACATTTCGTAAATGTGTTTTGCTCGCATCTGTACCATAGTTTAACACATTTTCCATATAGCTTCTATAATGGTAATTATCCTCTGACGGTGTGACCAACGTCCCATTGAAATAAACGTTACACTGCTCGAAGAGAGAGTGCAGAATATTGTTTACTACCCCCGGTTGATTGGTAGCTGATTCATTGTAATCAGTCCCGTCTTTTTTTACAAAGTTTCACTTTAAGTCTAAGATATATGCTATTCAAATCCTTGTACGCATCCCCAGAGTCTTTGATCAGGAATTCTATAACCGATCGATTATCTAGCGAAGATATGGGTTTGTAGGACACGAGTCTTTTTGCTAAGATGTTAGTTTGCACCGGTGGATTGGGCTGGAACAAATCCAACGAAGATAGCATATGCTCTGCCATTATAGCGAAAAAATATCTCCTCCAACGACCTTCTTTCCTCTTCGACTTCTGATTGACTGTCGCTTTTTGTTTACGCAACTTGGTTTTATTTTATTTAACCTAGGACGTTTCACGATCCTCAACCCTCCTCCAGACATACCTTTTATCTTTTCCTCAGCCTTACGTTTCAAGTTCTGACCCGCATCGTTTATTCTACTGCGCAGTATCTCCTTAACCGGTTTTATACCAAGGTCTCCAAGAGCTGCTGCTCCAGCGCTCGCGGCCTCCTTACCAACAGTCTTAAGCCCACTAAATAGCAAAGGTTTTGCAAATCGCCACAGACCCGCGAGAAAACTCCCGATACCCCGCCCTTTTTGCACCCTATAAGAAGCCCTATACAAGGGTCCTATCTCTCCTCCCACCTGTTTGGAATAATAACCATAATATCGATCCGACACCGGCGCCATCTCTCCGTTAAATGATGTATTAACGTCAATCAGTTCTTTTTTATAAAGTGTAGCACCACTATCGAGCTTTGCTCTCCACTATGAAAAAATATTGGTTCACCGAGTTTATCCACCAAAAGAATTTCAACACTCTCGATATTGTTTTTCTCGACGGGGTAATAGTAAATAGGGTTGAACGTTTGATATTCCCCAATTTTTGAATTCAAGATGCGGATGCAACGACTCAAGGTGTCTCCGACTAGTTGAGGTTTTATTATATCTGTGTAAACGTAAATATTTGTTGAGGAGGCTGCAATGCTTCTTTTTTCTCTTTTTCCTATGTCGCCTTCAGTGTTAATCTCTGCCCTGGCACCATTAATGATTTCAGCTAGCTCATCATTTGTCAACGTTGAATCTTTAAATGGTAGTCTAATGAGAACAGCCGATAATAATGATAGGTCATTTTTTATCTTTTCCTTGCCTTTTCCACTAAAGCCTGACAAAGTTCTATTGAATAAGTTAGCAAACGAATCATACGTTCCTGGAGACAACGAGTATTTTACTCCGCTCGCAAAAATTTGCACAGACCGTGGTAATATGCGTTCATCAACTCCAACCTGATTAATCCTTACACTCAGTTTATCAATATAACGCATTACTTCATTTGAAATGTAAGTTTGTTTTTGTGTACTGGAGGTAATATATGGTCTTGCAAATGCCACCGCAATACTGTCATAAGTACCAATGGGAATTGTAAAGTATGAATCATCTAAAAGTTTCACATTTATAACTTCTTTATCCCCTCGAATTAATCCCTCTTCAGTCCGGGTCCTATTATCCTTAGGAGGCAATTCGTCTGCTACGCGAGACGCTGGAGTAAGGTTTTCGATAACAGCAGGTGTGTCTTCGGGAACTTTTTTTACCTCAATAGAAGGAATCGAAATCTCAGCTAGACCGACATACCACTCGTTATTTTCTAAATCGATGCGATGACTTAACTTTGTACGATAATGAGCGATTGTATTTCTTGGGAAAAAATCCCTCGAGCTATCGCTGGGTAGTGTAAGATAAAATTCGTTCATATTTTACTGACAGAAGAAGCTGAAATCCACGAGTTAAAAGACGGTGGGTATCCGTCCCACTTGATAAAATACTCCAACTTAGGACCACTCCCCCGACGTCTCAATATTTTCTCGATCCTGTACTCCGTGTCGGGAGACACGTTAACTTTGACTAATTCTTCCGCGTAGAAACTACCCTTTATATCCTCCCCGTTCAAATCATTCAATTTATAGGTTGGTATTAGTTTCATTCGATCAATGTTTGTAACTTGAAATATTTCCTCAGTATAATTTGGTGTGTATCCTTTGGTGAATGGAATCCTCTCTTTATTAATCCTCACATAATCACCTATATTAAATTTTGCATCCGTCTTCTTTAAGCTTTTTCTCCGACTAGCAATGATAAATGCATTTTTAGCATTCACTTGAGAGGGAGCGATCCCAATGCTAGAATGCGTGCTATGGTTATAAGAACTAATGAGTTTTGGAAGCACATCGATATATTTGTGAGTTGTGTATTTTGTAAAATATTTATACATTTTTGTCTTCAGAGTTCGATTAAAGCGTTCCACGAGGCTAGCCTTAATTTCTGGATTATTTGTAGTGTAAAACTTTACACCTTGATTCGAGAGAAAACTTTTAAACTTGCTATTAACGAATTCCCCTCCCTTGTCGCTCTGAATTTTCATTGGTTTGCGCTCGCGAAATATGACCTTAAATGCTTCTATAATTTCCTCTGGTCTTTTTGACTTGAGAGGACTAGCCCACGCATAACGGGAAAATATGTCTATTACGGTTAAAATGTAACAGAACCCATTGTTGTATTTTTTCAAACTTCTCAAATCGTTTAAATCACATTGACAACACTCATCTATATAGTTTACTTCGTAACGGTTTCTAACAAATTTTTTTCTCGCCGGCTTGTGACGCGTGTACGCTTCTTGAGATTCCAACCACTCGCGAATTGTTTTTATCGGGATTCCAGTCGCTTTATTTAATTTTTTATCTGTGGAAAAACCAGCAGGATGTGCGGGGTTGTTGTACACGCTAGCTATTACGTCGTGTCCCACTCTGACCCGAACATTTTTGGTACCCTTTTTCGCTTGGTTCGCCTTGGAATTGCTCTCGGAGATGTCCATCGCTCCTTTGGAGATGTTCTTTGCTCCCTTGGAGGTGTGCTTGGCTCTCTTGGAGTTGCTATTATCCGCTTCATTTTTCTCGGTGGAGAATCGCTTTCGATTTGTTCCTTTATTCGTGCCCATGTCGAATCCAACTCTGAATTCGTCCTCTTAATTTCGGCTAACCGCCTTCTCATTGCATCGCTACCCTCAACTAGTCGTGTTGGTGGTGAGTGTTTCACTATCGGAACGTGTAGGGGAGATTTAAATTCTGAAACTGAGTCGAGATACTTATCGAGTATTCTTTTATACAAATGCCACTTGTCAATATCCTTGAGCCCTTTACTTGCTAACACAAGTTTCATTTCTTTATCCAATGTACTCAACCTAGCCTTCGCATGACTTCGATCGAAGACTTCGGGACTCACCACGAGCATTTTCTGCAAACTCATTTTCCTAGCAGGCTCCCGATCACACCGCTTAAAATCGAACCCAGTAGTAATGGCAAAAAGCCACCTTTTTTCACGAGAAGCGCTCGTTTTCTTTTTACACTCGTTCCCCGTTCAGCCAACTTTCTCAGTGTGTTACGATGCTTGGATAATTTTTGTTTCAATGGCTTATCAATTTTATGATTTCCGTTTAGAGTATTCAGACAACAATCACAAATGGCTTTGATCAATTCGTCGTCGGAAGATTTTAATATCGCAGCGCGTAGTTTTGGTCTTGCACACTTTAATGCATGGAGCAAATGTTTATTGTTCTTCAGTCTTTTCATCGTGTTGAGGCATGAAAACTACAGTTGCCCCGTCTTTGGGGAAAATGTGTGTTCTAAAACGAAACCTTTCGTCTGTGTCCTGTCCAAGATCTAGAACCAAATAACCAAACGGCTCTTGAGTAACCTGTTTATATACCCTCTCCAACTCCCCCGATTTTTCTTGATAGACCTGTCTCGCTAAGTGTCCAAATTGAGACCTATCCCTAGGGTTTTTAAAGGTTACTATATATTTAGCATTCAGTGAAATATTTCTCGATTGAGGACTCTGATAAAAAATGTTCTGCGTAATTAAAAACACAGAAATGTTAAAATGGTGACTACCTCTGGTGAACAATTTGCATACGTCTTTGCTATAAGCTCCCTCACTCATTAAATCATCAATCACATATACTGTTGGAATACAATAAAATTCCTCGAAAGGAGGTATTTCATGTGTAAATTGAATAGATGATCGTATTCTAGGTTCGCTTCCTGGGCTACAACACCAAATTACCCGCTCTATTGGACTATCGATCATGTAATCTATGTTTTTTAAAAACTTGGCCACAAATGTGGTCTTTCCACATCCCGATGGACCTGCGCAGATGCAGGTAAACGGATGTTTCCATGTTAACGTCATGGTTAACACTGAAAGAATAATATTTTGAAGCCTGTTTTATAATTTCAATCGTCACAAAAAGCTTCTCTGTGTGTCCTTTTTCGCGGAATTTTGTAATGACCCCAAGGAAGGGTATTGATACCATCTTCGCAAATATATCTCTTGTCATCAAAAGCAGTTAGAGTGACTTTGTTCATTTCCATTGTATAAATTCGATGCAATTTACTGCGAATAACACTCATTTTACGAAATTCTGTAGAATGTTTGTGTAAACAATGTATATAATCATCGAAATTGATGCTTTTGGTAATAACAGCTTTTGAAACTCCCTTTGCCTTCTTTTTTTCTTTACACCCGTGAACCTTATACGAGTAGAGCTTACTTCGCAATCCAACGAAATGAGTCATAATTTGTCCATCACATTCATCTTTAAATTTCCCGATTTCTTTCTTATTTTTGTCAGAATAACAAGGATGATCTTTTGAGTAATTTGAAGTGTCGAATGCATCAAGGTTTTCTAACAAATCACTGTAGAAGTCGATAGTTTTTATGTCATATATAAAACTATCTGTGTCACTGTAAGCAAGAGAAATTTTTTTGTCGTATTTAGGTAGCATTGTTCGATAGTGAAAGTCATACATTAACGTTTTGCTAATGTCCAGAACGCAAAAACCAATGTAAATGGGAATTTTCATTTTGATACAGGTTTTTCTTAAATGAACGCCAACAAGAGACTCATGAAAGATTGTCCTATCCAAGAACTGAGATTTATTGATTAATTTCTCCAATCTTTTTTCGCTAGAAACTAATTCCATATTAATATGTTTGCGTAGGTTCAATAATGTACGACCGAAAAGTGAATTTAATATCAATTTCCAGAAATCCTTTTCAAAATCATTTGTTGCTATTTTTCTACGGTTAGTATTAAGGTCAATGTATGGTTTCAACCATGGAGATTGATTAAACTTGATGACTCTGTGTACCTTTCGCAGAACGAGACCTAGGGAAAGAGCTTGTTTTAGATTTACGTAGTGAATAATATATTTTACCTTGTCATAAAGAGTTGTCAACAATTTTTTGTGTTTGCCACCGGGTGGAATTTTATTTTCAGGGCACAGAGGAAAATCGGAGTGCAAGTCATGGAGGTTTTGTGGATAATGGATGTCTACTTCAAGTATATATCCCACTTCACTTTCATCTGAAATGTTTTCTATATTTAAATTTTCAATTTCCTGGGATGAAAGCCACTTAAAATTTGAGTATGGTAGTGGTCTAGACATGGCCCAACCGTAGAGATTGTTAGCGTCCAAATATGTCAAGTGGTTCGTACTTTCTCTAGAGTTATAAATATCCATATACTTGTTGTTGGCTTCACAATATCTCTTACAGCACTGTGAAATTCCACCTCGAATTCCCTTCTCGAACATCAACAACATATCATAGTCCGTCAACAATTCCAATTCCATTCCGGTGTATTTCAACATTGCGTCAAAGGTTAATGATGGAGCAGTATAATACCATGCGGGATCTAATTTGTAAATGTTGTAGCACATGTTGCGAAAATTTTCAAACATCCGCTAAAAGTGTTACATCGCTTTTCAGATACACATCGCTGTATTCGCCAAGAGTTTCGCAGTTGAAAGCATTCCACACATTGCCTGCATGTTCATAATCTTCGTTTGAAATATATTCCTGTGTAAGTTTACTGAAAAATTTTTCCTTTGAAGGTAAACGATTTTCATCGAATTTTTCCCAAGAATCGGTGTATTCATAGGGATACACTCCCTTTCGCGTGACTAAATGTGTTTTTTCACCAAAAACTTTCTGCGTAAATTTAAACTCTTTCAAATTCGCAACCAATGAGGCCAAAGATGCTGCCATGAAGCGTTAGGAATCGAGAAATCTTATGCTAAAATTTTCATCGATAGATTTTCCGAAAGAAATATACTTTTCTTCTGAATTTGGAATAACAAATATTTGCCTCTCGTCGTAATTCAATTCGCGAACAATAAAGTGTCCATCATAGGATGAGAGATTATGGATGAAGATTGGGAGAAATTTTGGCATTTTATATTTTATATTACAATCAGAGTGTGCTGGACCACGATATTTCCCCGTCAAATGATCATGGTCTCTAACCCTCTCATTATCTAAGCCTTTCTCACAAATGTGACAAACAGTGGCATTTACAAACTCTGTTTCCTCTTCATCACTCAGGGATGAAATCGGAATTATTTTTTTGTAAATTGAAAATACTTTTTGCGCTTCCTCTTTCATGCATTCGATGAAAACCCGTGTCGCGTCTTTTCCTCTATATAATTTGGGTTCCAAACATCCATCGGGTGTAATCATCATGTAACAAAAGCTGAATGGAGTATGTTTTTGTATCTTGTGTGTGAAAGAGGCTTGTGGATTTGGTTCGCAAGAAGAAATATTCTCCAGGAGGCATTCAAAATCTGCGTAAATTACAAACGGCACTCTAAATAAATTATTAATTTGAGTAAATTTTAAAATTTTGTCTTCTTCGCTAGGCATAACAATTTTGGTAGGCTCGCCCGTACTTCGACACAATTCTTTGTGAGCATCTAGTATTTCTTCATCAATGTAATGAGTGAGGCAGCGTTTGCAAATAAAGATTTTGTGCTGGTGTTTTGTAATTTGGGACCTTAGGAGTCTGTTGAAATTCTTAATCCAACAATAATGCGCGGTAGTGTCGTTTGAAATGTATAGCAAGTCTCGATGGTCCGGAAGCTCAACATCTACAATTTTCATGGGATAAACGTTATTTCTTTCATCTAATCCAAATACATTTATCGAAATACTGTTGACTCTCTCAAATTTTGGAATATCTTTCAATTGGGCGGGATATTTAATACAATCCCAATCATAAGCATTATGAAATTCAATGGTGTCAAAATTTGGAATCCAATCGGGACGTTGGACATTCTTCGAAAAGACAGCGTACTTGAAGCAGTAATGGTCATTGTTTTTAACATTAATTATAGCATTTTTCCTAGCGATATTGGTGGGAAGTGGAATATAAGTGGAACCCCTTAATGGTTTATATTTGTTAATCCGCAATTCCATCCCAACTACATGATCTTAAGTCCATCCTGATCCTTTAGCTTGGAATTCAGACTTTTCTTTTAAAAGTTTTGAGAAAGCTTCGTCAATATAATCTTCAATAACATCAGAAACGAAAACACGACGATTTGGTGTTTTGAAAGATGCTTCCATTTGCTCTCCCTCACCTTTCTTAAATTGACATATTAGAATAAGATTGACCTTTAATGAATTATATTCATTCAGTGTTTCAATTATTTTGTCTACAGTTTGTGCCTTTATATCATTCAAAAAGGAAACTACGTCACGGCTTCCGTCCTCATCAACTGAAGTTATCCAAAATGTTTTTACTCGGGATCCAATAGCTGATTCTACTTCCATGAAACCCCTACCTAACTGAGCTGTTGCATTACGTCTGTGTTCATTAGTGTTTTCATGTGGTAAGGCTTGGTCTACCTGGTAGTATATTTCACAGAAATTGCAAAATTTCCTACCTTTCGCCTTATCAAGTGTATATTTTAATTGATTATATGTTTGAAGATCATCTAATTTTTCGTCATAAAATATAATGCGTTCATTGACATACGCAAGCGCCTGTTCTAGCTCCTGTGGGGTCACATAAAGCCCGGCATTAAAATTGTTTAGAATGGTGGATATGAAGGATGACATATTTGATGATTCAGTATCCTGTTTGAAGAGGAGAGATAAACTTAATTAATTGGGGATACAAGTGTTCTCGCTAAAAGTTCGATATCAAATGAAGTACCTGCATAAAATAGTTAAGTTATATATGAAACATGGTTAAATATAATTAAAATGTACATCATAAAGAGGTATACCGGGAACAACTAGCTCGTTTAGACGGTGGAATCAAAATTAATCGAATCATGCAAATTCAAGTCAATGCATTTTTCTGCACAGGAATTTAAACATTTTTTCAGTTATAGGATTTTATTTAGCTATCAATTTAGCTTGTTTCCTGTAATAAATATTAATAGTGTAACAATCTAATTAGAGGTACCTAAGTATCCTGACCCTGAATCATACAGGGTTTCATAAAGTTCAGATAATAATTTATAAAGGTAATTAAAATTAACCTAAATTCCTATTTGTATCATATTTTTATGACTTTAACTAAAGAAGATATGAAAGGTTAAATATGCTTCACCGGACGAGAAATTTTTAAGTCCAAATATAATTTTAATGTTAATTTTTGAAGGGCTTTCGGAGCGAATTTGAAAAAACAAATTATTAATTCATGTATAACGTTGCAGGAGCAACAATATTTGTCAGAAACATCGAAAGGTTAACTCCTTTAATAAGGGAGCAAGACACCCCTGACCCTGACCCCATGAGGGTCTGAGAAACTTTGAGTTTTATATTCGAAGGGTAGTTAAATATTATCACCTATACCTTTTACAGTTTACATTTATCACTTCAAATAAGAAAGATATTAACAGATTTATATTGTCCCCAAGAAGAGAGAAATTTTCTAAGTCCTCTCTTAACTTGAAACCGATTTTTGGACACTTTGGGGGGTAATTATGAAAAAATCAAGCGGTGCTTCGTGTATAGAGTTGCAAGATGAACAAGTTTTCTTATAACTCTTAAAACCCTAACATGGAAAATAAGGGTACTTGAGTACCCTGAAACAAAACCCTTAAGGGTCACAGAGAATTTGATTGCTGCATCTTATGCACATTGAAAAACAAAGAAACTTTTTCCTTTAAACTCTACCCAAATTCCTTCAAATAACGGAGTTATTAAAGATTTTCTTGCAAAGCTACCTGCTGCTAACCTATATTCTCCTAATACTATCACTCATAAATTAGCCCACCAAATCTAAACTACTTGCTTTGTCAAAATTTTTTCAACGGAATTGTTTCTATATTTATCCCCCCCGAATTTTTGGGTGAAAATGAGAGTACTAGGACCAGGATTTTTCCGTACCCTAAATACCCTTAAATACCCTGAAAAGGGTTTTTACGAGAAAAATATTACGGATGAATGCTAGTTGTGTGAAAGTCACTCGTAAGGATTTTTTAGGCTCTCTGATCAGTATTATCGGATTTAATGACCTTTCATTTCTGTGGACTTATTATAAATATAACCAAAATAATATGGAATCAGGCTGACACTCACCAATTCACTGTCTGAGTTGGTCCTCCTGATTTCTGACGACTTCTTATATCGACGATAGCTATGCTGGTCCTGAGGAAGGTTCTCGAATTTTTTACTGTCTTCTTTAAGTGAAGATTGCTGTGCTGGCTCTAAGGGCGGTCCTCCTAATTTTACTGACTTCTTTAGGTGAAGATGTCTATGCTGACTGCTTGAAGGAAGAGAATGAGTCTGCTCCGATCGAGTCGCGTTTTTATATCCTCAGAGGGGGACAAGCATAACTGACTTGAACTGGTTACGCTCCCACGGATCACGTCAGAGTCATTCCCACGCTCGAGTCTTGAGTTGATAAACTCGAAGCGTTGGGACCGGATGCATGTGGAGCGTGAGAAGAGATCTGGAGAGTGATAACTGGGTGGAATCGCCATTCCTACACTACTATGTTATTCGTTGTTGTCTCGGTGTCCTTGCATTGCTAGTGTATCGGGTCTTACGGCGAAGCTTTTTTTGTAGTGCTGCAATGTCAGAAATAGGAATTAATATACAATATATTACAGTTTTATTAGTACAGGTGCTATTGTCATATTTGGCCCAACAAGGCTTTACTGACTGAGGTTATTTACATGTATAATGGAGCAAATATTTTCGCCGCGTTACGTAGCCCTCGCTGCTGCGTTGTGATTGGCCGGTTTCTGATACCAGAGGCGCAGGTAGGAATTAGGGCTGGGGGGGTATTCCATACCCCTACACATCCCGGTATTAGGTGCAACAAATAACGGGGTGTGTGGATAAGCGGTAGGTGCGAGATTAATAAATTGCGGAATTTTAAGATAAATGGTTCAAAATGGTGAGTTTTACGGCTTTATGGGGGATATTTTATAAATCCTTACACTATTCTTTTAGTAATAACAATCCCATTAAGTAAAATTAATTAAACTTAAAAATTTCTCTGATCTCTGGGGTGGGGGTTTATCCCCCAAACCCACCTCCCCTCGCTGCGCCACTGTCTGAAACACTCTTTTCCAAGAATTAATTAAATAGTATCCGTCTTACCTATTTGAATTTTCTAGCGTTTTTTCATATAAATGACCCCTAATCATTATGGAGTTTATTTCTTCTTTTTTTTGGCGATGATTTGGCTTCGTCAAATTTTATTTTGTGTACAGGTTCGCTCCAAGCATGCTCAGCGACTTCGGATGGATTTAATTTGACAAACAACTCGGCAAATGCCCGTAAGATGGAGACATCATCTAATCAAGAACGCCACGGAAGACTACGAGATGACGCACAGTGGGCTGAAGTCGGAAATTGGTGGAATAATATAAATGATGTTTTCCGAGGTTAGTCTATGGGCTAGTTGTCTCCTTAGGGGATTTATCGCGGGAGGTCCCCACAAAGAGAAAAACTTTGGGGGGAGGGAGGACTGAATCCAGGGACGGATTCAGCATCAAATTTGGGGGGGGGGGATCATGGCCTGGGTCCGGGGAATATGGAATACCCCCCTGGAGAGAGGAGCTATCTCCCGTGTAAAAGATTTTAAATACCCATTTTTTCTCTCATTTGGAGGAAAAAATCGTTTTTATTCCATAAAAACAGGTGACATTGAACAATTTTATGCATTTAAGGGTACAAAAAACCATTAAAATAATAAAAGTAAAACTTTTTGATAAATGTTTGGGGGGACGTATGTAACCCCACACAAAAATAGTCTAATTCATATGATTCAAATGTTTTCGACAGGGTGATTCAACAGATCCTTTACTAACCGTCTTATGCTGATGATTGATTTTAAACTGCATCGATATTTATCTACAGGATGGAAATATTTAGTGATAGGCAAAAAAGTCAAAACAAAGTCAGCCTTGTCACCGTGAATATTTATCGATTTAAATTTTTGAAGGAATTAAGTGGTAGAGACCCATATCCTTTCAGGATCAGCGGCAATGAAAGGTAATTTCATAAAAAAAATGAAAATCAAGTAGTGTAATGGAAAAAATTTATTGGTATGCTGTGATCCTCCCCCCTGGATACGGCACTGACTGAAGCCCCAAAATTCCCCCCCCCCCGTGGCTACAAGCCTGTTTGCGGGTGACAATGGTTAAGAGGCTGATCTGTCTGCACTCATTATTCAAGAGTCGCCCAGACACAAATGCTCTTCCACGAACGCAACGTGGAGACACAAGCAAGACGAGAATTCGCCAGCAGAGATTGATGATGTCTTCCGAGACTGCGTCCTCGCTTTGCGGCACTCGCACAGGAGTGAATGCGTGGCGCGGGAAATAAATGCATATAACGAAATGGTTTTGGGAAGGACCTCTTCCCTTCTCAAGCACTCTAGCACTAAATAATTGCGTAATTAATATCGCCGAAGTGAAGGTGCTTACTGCACATTCAACGCGGGGCGACTTACGAGCATTGGAAACTTCCGGCAATCACTCAGCGTACTCTGTAAACGCTATACTAAAGACAATGGAATACTGGCCGCTATGCACGGTGCACGGGTGCAGTCGAAGCCCGGCTGAAGTCCTTCCGGGCCCTCCAAATACGACTGAATACCATGAATTTTACAAAGAAAATTGCCCACATTTCGACGGTAAAAATGGTTCTATTTCATTTGTTTATGTGCGCCTAAAGGTTTGTAATTTATTGCTGGAGGAAATAAAACTTAAAAAAAATTGAAAATATTTTTAGAAGTTAGCTAATTTTTTGATGCTGGCTAATGATAATGATGTAAAATTCTTTTGATGTCATCAGATTTTGTTTTTTTTTTCCTTATAAGAAAATTACTCGTTGTTCTGTAGTAGTACTCATATCAGTATTGATTCAGATATAATTAACATTTACCTGTTGTTTATTTTTACTCTTTTGAGAAACTTTCACTTTCAATTATCACTTTAGTATGAATAAATAGAAACGTTAGCGATTAATATACAATTATGAAGGTTGCTTCAGCACAGGTTGTCCTGTGAGGCAACCCAGCATTCTTATTCTCTTATTGTAATAATTTCGGTGTTTTGTTTTTTTTGTAGACAATAATAAATTTACTATTACTAATATTAAAAAATATTGAATGGGATCCAAGTAATAGGGTAGTTTCCTTCATCAAAGAAAACTAAAGGTATTGATTGCGATTCATTACACACCATTAGTGTATTCATAATATACCAATTATTTGGTTTCACAAATCACAGTTTAGACGAATGGCAATGGTCAATTTTAAGCGCATTTGAAAAAGGCCAGACGGGCGCCCATGCGATGCCACTCCACTTGACGTCACAGGGACCTAGTTTTTATACGAGTAGATAGGAGTTTTACATCGTCTGAGATTACCAATGCATGCATGAGGCACAGAGCTCAGGGAAACATGTCTTAATAATCACCTTTTAAAACTGGCTAAGGTCGGAAAGTTTTCCTCGTTTGATAAGGTATTAATAATCCTTATTTAAGCCAAGCGCTACCCGCCAGCAGGGTACTCTGCTACCTGATAGCAGCCTGCATCGCAGCGAAGCAAAATTCCTCGCCCCAAGTTCACCTCACACAATGACAGCGGGAACCATAATGACGTCACGCGGGGTTTTACCAGCATTCATACTTAGCCGTCGCGTTTTCGCGCGCTTGAAAATTTTCACCATTCATTTAATCGCGAAAAATAGATATCGTGATTTAAAAATCTAAAAGCGTGAAATGCGTACTCCAGGAGTAATAATATTTCAATTTAGGCAATAAAAAATAATAGAAAACCACCCTATTCTTTTTTGTAGCCGCCATCTCATCAGAACTGCAATCTAATCGCACTGCATCAAAAGTTCTTAGTCGATACAAGTCATTTTCCACATCGCATCCGAATCAGTTCCTTCATAGATGCGTTATAATTACTGAAGAAAAAAAAACTACTAGGCGAATTAATGCTCAAATCACTATTTTATCTGTAACTTATAATAATTATATTCACCTTTATCTTGGTATTCCACATTTAAAATTGCAAACATTTGTTTCATATCTAAAATGTACTTCTGTGTTAATTCATTGTTGACGTTCAACGTTTCCATAAAGATATGCCTGCCACGATTTTATAGGTAATTTACTTTTGTCATTGCACTTTTATTTGCTCCTTCAGCCACATCCAGGGATAACTTTGATGGAAAAATATCAATAAATTGAATTATTCTTCTCGAAAAGTGGAAAAAATCGCACATCGAATGATGAATTTCGGTTGAATTCCATGAGACTTCCTTGGTTCGTGAGCAGTGGAGAACGTTCAAATTTTACCTTTTTCGATATAATACTAACCTTGGAAGTCAAAAAGAAATATGCCATAGATGTAAAATACGAAGGGGTTCTTCTAATACAGCACATTATTAGTTGCGACACTATGTACGGTATTGAAATATTTACTACTTTTATTGTGCTTTTTCATAGACATATTTATCAAAATGCCTCAATAGTATTAGACAGATAAACTAGAAAAAGAAAACCATACTAATATCCTTAAAAAAAGAATTATGTAATTTTCGTAATAAATGAAATAACTCCCAAAACTCCTTAAAATATTTGAATTAATAAAAAAAACTTAGTATATGCTAAATATACTAAATATATGGTAAATAATATTAAAGAATAAAACTAATATTTTTATAAAAAGCACGTTTTATTAAAAGAAAGAAATTAACTGCCCACGGTCCCTTAATTAATTGAAAATTTCTAGTATGATTGATGAGAAAGTAAAATATGTTTTAGAAGAACATTTCTAATATCAGAAAAGTAAAATGTGGTGCGGATATAAATTTTCATTCGCCTTCGCTTGGAGAGAAATCTGATATAAAATACTCACTATATTTACATGTAACCTCGTTATTCGACGATTGGTTTCGTAATTTTTCTGAAATCAGAATTCACTGCCTCAGCTGATGCAGTACTTCATTATCTAGTGTTTGTAATCCCAGCCGTCATAGCCAAAGGAGGCGTTTGTTGTCCCTGAGATATGCATCTATACCTTGACTGCTGTCTACAGCAGACACCTCGCCTTATACCTCAAGGAAATCCGAATGAGACATCTCAATCCTAGCTTTGGCTTCTGTTCTTCCCCTGGCTATTGTTCATCGGTGCTCACGGGGCCTCTACGTCTCCCTTCTTTTGTCGCTATTTTGCAGGGCACCAAAGATAATTGCACCATGAAGGATAGACGTGCAGGTCGGATAGGTTAGGTTTGTGCTAGAGCTGATTGGTCGCTTTTTCAGTGTAGGAGAGACAAAAGAAGCTATTTTTGGACCCTCTCGGTGGTAGGTCATAAAAAAACTAGCTTTTACAATTTACTTAAAGCTAGAGGATTCCATTTTCTATTACTATTTATATCTTGGGCTCGATACATCATTCAATTTAATTCCATGATAACATTCTTCATACCTTTAATAAATCTTAATCTGTATCTAGCTATAACTTTTTTCCTAATGCCAATTATAATGAATCTACTGGAAGTAGTAATGAACGGGAAGATTTGTTCTAAACGTCGGAAAATTGAGCAATGTATCGAATCACGACGCGACGTACATGACAAGGGAACTTCAAGATTTTTTTAATCGACTTTTTCCCACATGCTTTTTGATGGCAAACATTTTCAAAATATCATTTACCGAAAGTACTTATTTTGAATCACGCTTTCGCGAGGCTAACACCCTAATGAAGGACAGGTATGAATATCAGAGATGGGCTGATTTTCAGACGAGAGTGGCGAGGTAGGGAGTGAACCGTGTATATCGATTTTGGGATGGATGTTCGTCGATTATTCAAACAAAGGTGAATTTTGCACACTTGAGCTCCATAAAGTCCTTGGATTGTTGGGGAAAGGTTAACGGGCTGTTTACTCAGTCCCTATTTCCACTTTCTAGTTGAGGGATCGGTGGAAGGGGTCGGTGCGTATGTATGCATAAACGGATCCGTGTGGATCTTTCGTACCACTCTCCAACTGGTAAACCTCAAATCCCTGCGGGCCTGGCCCCTAACGCGGCCTCCCAATGGATACTTACCTTCTAGAATTACTAAATGTGATCCCGATGGATACTTACGTAGTTGACTTGTACGTTGTAATTTAAGAGAGATATTTTTCCGAACATATAGGGGTAGGAACCAGGGATGGCAAGTGAAATGAAACGCAAATGTTTCGTTTCGAACCGGGGCGAAACGAAACATTTGCGGAAGGAAACATTTTCGGAATTTCGATACATCGGGAAGAGCCCTTCGTATTATAATGACTATTAAAAAGAAACCGTGCCTTTGCAGCAGCTCGTTTTCTTATAATCGTTAATAAGAAGGGTATTTAATGAATGATTACAGACAATTTTCGACTGTGAAATAACATCGACGTTCTTAAGCTGCTCGTTCGTGTCACAATTTTATTCCCTCGAACGCGAACAAAATTTGAAAGTTAACGAATCGATTGAATCCATTAGAAAATTTTTCTTTATTCCCAGTCCGCGGTAATGGAGAAACCTTTCCATTTTTGTCCCCGACTTCATCCATGGCTTAAGATCACGGATGGCAAGTGAAACGAAACAAAAATATTTCGTTTCGACCCGGAGCGAAATGAAAATGCGAGGCCTGGGTTTAGTTTCATTCCCGCACGAAATTAAAATCACCCAAGAGTTAAGGTTGGTACGAAACTTTACTCCCGAGAACGAAGCTAAATTAATAGAAACTCCGCTGCTCATAGTCATATTTCGACACCAGAAGTTGAGTGGAGAGAGATAAGAAGGAATAATTTCGACTCATTTTAAGACAGAATATAGGGATTTAAAATATTTAGCTTCGTCATATTACGACTGAATACTGCGCTGCGTATTATGAGTGGAAAAGTGCCCCATGTAAAACTAATGCCGGTAGGCCGTACCTCTACTTCATTCTACCATGCTTCGTACTCAGTGCGTTTGTCGAAACTAAACTGAAGGTGAAGCTCGTGGACCCTCCGGAGAGACAGAGAGAGAGAGATCTGTATTTCGTTTCGTCCCAGAGTTTTATTTTAGTTTCGACCCGAAGTACTTTTATCTCCGATTTCGTTTCGACCCTGAGTTTAGCACCCCGGGATTAATTCTTTTTCGTTTCGTTTTTACATTTCGCTCCCGGGAACGAAACTATTGAAATTTTACTGGTTTTGACTTACGTTTAGATTCGTCCCGCTTCTCTAATGATGTCACCCACTCGTGAAAAGTGATTGGCAATTTTATAGTTTCTTTTCTTTTAAAATAGCGATGGGTTGACTGAATGAGGAACGGTTTTTTCGTTGAAATGTATCTTTTGAAACGTTATTTCGGATATGAAGGAACGACCTCCTCATGTCAAGGAATTATTGGATTTTTACGATGCCGATTTTCATGAAAATATATTAAAAAATAATTTTTATAACTGATAGCTATAGCTGATAATGGGAAATTGGACTTTTAAAGACTAACACGGCCTTGAAGATAGGAGACAAATCGTCTCTCGAAGCGTCGGCTTTTACAACAGAATTAACCTGGCTGAGAACCCGAGAAGAATTCATCAATAGTATTCACCAGGAAAAATTAAAATCGTTTAATTATGATTTTAAGTTTATTTGAGTCTCCTGACGACGTCCCCAGCTGGAGGAACGAAACGTCGAGTTAAAGTATTAAACACGCAGACGTGCACCCGAAAATGGATTGTAATAGTGCATCGTTTTAATTATGTTTTTATTTTTCGGGGTTGAGGGGGGATAAGCACGTCTAGGACTTTCCCCTGGCTACGCCACTGGTCGCAGGGTCGGCGGAAAGGGATTCCAGGGTTCAGTAGAAGGAAGGATAAATGGGAGGAGGTTGGGAAGTGGGGTTGAGGCGATGGCAAGAGAGGGTTGACTGACGCTCGCAACAAGGTGTCGAGATTGAATTGGGAGTTGAACGTAGCGGAGGATAAAGGAGTAAGGGGTAGGGACAAGGGTCCTCAGTGTATCCTTGGGGAGGAGAAAGATCTCAAGGGGACGCGGGGACCGAGTGAAAGTGCAAGGCAGAATGGATGGAAAGTCTCTTTTCCGGGACGCGAAAATTGTTTCCAGCGGCATTTATTTTTCATCAGCATATTCTCCTCCACGGGTCGGCGACGTCGCTTTAGGGCAGAGCGTAAGGCGACGGAGAAGGAGTCTGTGAGTAGCAGTAGGGTTGGGCAGTTCGTGAACTCACCGGCTTCACTGTTCTGCAAAAAAAAGTTCAAAAAATGCCCGTGTACAATTTAGGGTGTTTCTGGCTAATTTTGGGTCGCTGAATCCAAAAGTGACCAACGGTTTTTTCTATCACCCTCCATTTTTACGAGCAACACCTAAATTAGGGAAAACAATTCCGTATTTAAAGTTATCGCTTTTCAAGGGAATTTTTCTAATGTTATCTACTTCTGATTAGAAATACTGACGTTTTGAGGCTGTCAGAGTCATGAAATAGACAAACTTGACTGGGGTTGAAAATATTTAGGGGGTTAAATCGGAAAAAATCTTAAAAACCATTGAAATAACTATTTTTCTTCGCTTTTTATTGCACATTATATGGTAGCTTACAGAAAAGTTTTTAAGGGATGAATACACTGTTCACTCCCCCATTTTGTGAAGGATTAATATTACATAAAATATAAGAGGGGAATGGGGGTATAGGGAACAATTTTTGGTTCACAGAATAAAAATCATTTCCCACAGCAATAGGGTGGTTTTCAATTTTTTTAAAATTGCCAAAATGGAAAGATTATTACTCCTGGAGTACGTATTTCACGCTCTTAGATTTTTAAAGGACGATATCTATTTTCCGATATTAAATGAAACGTAAAAATTTTCAGGCGCGCCAAAACGCGACGGCTAAATATGAATGCTGGGAAAAGCCCTTGTGACTTCATTCTGGTTCGGGTTGCCGCTGTGTGAGGCTAATTTGGTGCGAGGCTGTGAGAACCGCGGCGATGCAGACTTAAATAAGGATTATTTATACCCAATCAAGCGAAGGAAACTTTTCGACCATAGGTAGTTTTAATAAGTGATAATTAAGAGATGTTTCCCTGAGCTCTGTGCCCCATGCATGCATTGGTAATCTCAGACGATGTAAAACTCCTGACTACTCGTATTTAGGTCCCTGTGTCGTCACGTGGAGTGGCATCGCATGGCCGCCAATCTGGACTTTTTCAAATGAGGTTAAAATTGACCATTAACATTCGTCTAAACTGGGATTTCAAAAACCAAATAATTAGTATATTATGATTACGTTAATGGTTATTAACGAATCGCAATCAATGCCTATCGTTTTCTTTGATGATGGCTACTACCCTATTGAACGTTTCAATGCACATGGGGCGAAAAATATTATTAAAAGTGTTTACTAATTACCTTATCTTTTTTACTTATGTCATAATTTGAGCATCTTCTTTTTGTTAATTTACAACTGAATTTGTTTCTTGTTGAAAATGTTATCTTAAAAATATTCTTAAAACCTTCTATTTTGTTTAATACTCAAACTTATCTAATAATTTTTATTCCAAGCCCTCGTGAAGGTTTAAAAATTTAACAAAACGTTGGAAAAATTGCATATCAATTTTTTCAAGGCCTACACTCCATTATACTGTTTAAATATTGAATACAAATCTAAGGCATTGGAAAAAAATATTTTAAAATAACGTTTTGCAAAACAGCCTTAGTTTAAGGTGAATATACACCTATACAGATATTTAGAATAATAACTACGTGATAAATGATCAAATGTTTGTTGAATTTATGTAGGGTTACCCAATTTTAATGTTTGTTCTTTATTTAAAAATATTTGAAATGTATGTTATATAGTGTGGATTTTATTTACTTCACCACGAAATATATTTATGTAAATGATAACTTAAGACAAAATACCCATGAGTTTTCTCTATATTATTTCGGCAATTAAAATTATAATAAAATATAATGAAAAACAGACTTTCTCATAAAACAATATAAAATGCCTTTAAGAAAAAACATAAGCTCTGCATCTCCCGGATAATAAAGTGTGGGTTTTGCTTATGAATAGTTATAAATGTTACGTGCTATTCTTTACTCACCTATCAGGCTCTTCTAACCTCATTTCTAATAAACCTAATCAGCACCATCGATTTATTATCCAGGTAATGAAGGGCTTATTTTTTAATTTTAGTGCAATTTATACAGTTTTTGAAAAAAGTGTATTTTTAAAATCTATTTTATCTTACATTAATTTTCTATATTGCCGAGATTAATCATTTAATAGATTAAAACAGAGCTGATGAAGAAATATACGCTAAAAAATAAATAATAACGCCATCAATCTAAATAATTTAAAACTTAAAACAATGAAACAGACATTCGAAGCAAGTTAAGAAAAAGCGTGTAAAAAGTGAACGGAAACTTTCAATAAATAGCCACTGCTCTGATACTTGCGTAAAGAAATTTGATACATATCTTATCATGCATGCGTTAATATTGTGATGACGACAGCTCAGGTGGTTCTTTGTTCCTTAATTTAACTCGATTTGCTGTTGAAACGAAAACACTCGAAGTTAGTTTGTCAGCTACTGAACTCTAATACATTAATCTTCTTATTCACATAAAAATAAAAAAGGGAAGAGGGATCTTTCCAATGGTCCCTTTATCCGTGATACAATAATTGTGTTTTGAATAGCAATTTCGGATAAAAATTACCCCAGCATTCATGGAAGGGATCCTATTTGAAGCGATGAAAAAGTTATCGTGAGGATTAAAGTCGCCGAAAATGTTATTCCTTTATTTAATAATATGGGCGTGTGATCAGTTTACTTTCCCAAGAGAGAATTTGGAGGGCTTTGTACCCGATGAAAGTTGAATAAGCAGGGCAAAAAATTAGTGGGTTGGGAGTATGGAGTGGAAGGTACCAGGGGAACACCAGCGCCGCAGCGGAGTGTTATCGAAACAGTTGGATTTCTCGCCCTAATCCACTGAAGCCATGATCCGAGGATAGCTCACCAGATAATCAGACGTGAGGGAATTCATGCGCAGTGCGTATTTTTGGGAAGGGGAAGGTAAATTTCTCGTTTTTTCCACCCATTTGTGGAAAATGACGTAAAAAATTGGCACGAATTATTTGATAACTTTTTCAGAGACCAATCTACTCTCTGTAAGGTTCATAAAATTTCGACCGTTCCGTAGATTTTGATGAAAAATTTGATTTGTAATTTTACACACAATTTTATTTTGCACTAACCAATTTCTATTTTCACAAAACATCATCATAAGAGAAATTTAATTTGTATTCCTACTAATTCTGATTCATTTTTTAAGTTATTATTTCATCATATCGGCATTTCATAATTTTATGACGCATGTATCAGGTTTTAAGCAGGGATGGCAAGTGAAACGAAACGAAAGTCAAAAACAGCAAAATTTCAATAGTTTTATTCCCGGGAGCGAAATGTAGAAACGGAAGGAAGTTGTTTTCCGTGTATTGAATGCTATTGTTGTTCAATTCGGAGGACTAAGCATCGAAGTATCTTTACGTGATTAATCGAAGACTATCGAGAAAAAAATAACTAGCTCGCATCATGGCTAATGAACCTTTCTTCTCGGTTACATTCTTATTTATTAATGCAAAGGTAATTTGAATATGACACGTTTATATAGTTCCGGTGGGACGAAATACAAGTGCATGAAACGTTCAGTTAACAGCGACAGTCAGTGTCTCACGAAGAGGACGTCCCGAATTGACCCTCTCACTTCCATACTGCAAGGTTTAAAGGAAGGCAGAGTAAATCGTTATAATTAAAAAACAGCTTCTACTCTTACCTTGCACAACCCACACCAAGTCTTTGCTGCGTTTGCTTCCTTAAGTTAGCTTGAGGGATATATTGAATGGTAGAGGAAAACATTGCGGTGGTGTTAATAAAAATGAAGTTTTGATGGGTGTTTTATATGATTTTTGCTTTGACCTTACAACACTTATTTTACATGCATTTTAATTCAGATTATTTTTATGAGAGCTGCGGTGTTTAATAATCTGAGGATTTTTATCTTTGGAGAAAATAGCTTGTAGCTTCCGATTCTAAGGTTACAATTTAGTATGATAACGAAACAATGGAATTTTGACGGGGTATCGAGCTTAATTTTGGATGGTTTAATAGGCCATGATAACCGTTGTGATGGAGATGCAAAGAGCTGAGGTCGTAAGTTGTTACAAGGATACATAAAACCGTAAAAAACAACGATGGCAATTGGAATAATTATGGATAATTGTCAGGTGTTTTAGTAGAGATTTAGTGTTTCTTTTAACTAATATATATTTGGGGCTTAGAAGCCAAGGGGTACAAGTGATTGTTTTTTCTAAACAGAGTTAGGTACAGAAATTGATAGGAGAAATATACTAAAACTTGGTGGCCAAGCGATACCAGTGGATCATTGTTATGCACTGGCATGGACTGGAAAATGAAATGTATTGAACATATCTAGTTGGCCTTGTTTGTATTCTTTATCTAATTTATGTACCTAACTCCGTTTAGAAAAAGAAAATCACTTGCAACCCTTGGCTTCTCAACCTCTCATATGCTTTAGAACAAATATTGCCATTGAGAAAAATTCATAAAAACAGTTACACAATGTAGATTTTTTGAGAATCAACTTTTGGTTAAAAAAATTTAATGGAAACATAAAAATAATAAAGTAAATAAAATGAAACTTTGAAATTGTCGTATGAATGGTATGGATAGCACTAGGCAATCGTTGTAATTGAGAAGAAAACAGTTCGCATTCTTGGTCCTCCAACCCCACTTGCGTGAGTAGTTGTGAGGATCCATCCGACAAGAAAGAAAGAAGGAACCAAACCGACCCAGTTCTCATTTCGCGTCATTTCTTTTGGAGCTGTGAAGGCGAGGAGGGAATTCCCTTTGGTGTCGAAGTGAAGTCCCCAGGAGCATCTTTGGACGTCAACGGGTTTTATGTCCCCAAGGAGGTGGAGGGGGTAGGAGGAGGGATAGAAGGGATGGGGTGAATTAAGCGAAACTTGATTGGTGCTTTTTGCCATCTCATTCGTTGGCGCTAGTCTTTTGTTCGTCGTGCAAATTCGCGGGGATAATGAAAACGTCGTCAAGGAGATGCGATAGTGACGGAGGGTGTCGTCTCACACTCCACTGTATCTTTCTTCTTTCTCTCCACTCTGGCCATTCTTCTTCTCCGCACTGTTTGGAAAGGGGTGGCTGTATATATGTAACTGGTGGCGTCTTCCTTGGAGGAGGCTATTCGGAGGAATCCTTTAAAACGACACGACCCATCACTCCTCGACCAGTCGTATTGCGTCTTTCCTCGACGAATTTTGCAATGTTTACCACAATTTATTCAATTTTGAAAAAAAAAATATTTTCAGCATTCGGTTTAGAAAATACCTAGAATCCTCATATCAAATCTGCAAGTTATTTAAACTAAAACTACTGGAACACCAAGAGAGTCATTGGGAGTCATGATATAAACTGGTACATTTTTTTGCTACAGTTTACATTATTTCGAACAGCTTATTATATTCTGGAAAAATAAAAAATATGTTTTCGTTTCAGTAAGGTATTTAGGTACAGTGGCGCGGCGAGGGGGGTTTTGGGGAACGAACCCCCCCCCCCAAAGTTCAGGGAAATTTTTTAATTCAATCCATTTTATTTAATTGGATTAATAATCATTATAGAATAGTGTAAGAATCAATAAAATATCCCTCAGAAAGCCGTAAAAATCACCATTTTGAATCCTTTAGCTTAATTTTTTTCTGAGGAAGGGCCCCTAGATTCTGCAATATTAGTTGCGCCCCTTAACCTTAATTCCTAGCTGTGCCCCTGGTTAGGTAGGTGGTTATTTTCTCCATGAATGAAAAGCAGTACACTAAACACCATAGTGCACCTAAAATAATGATCTATATTAAAATATGTGTAATTCGTTTCAAGGTTAAACCAAATCCCTAAAATCAGAAAACCATCAAAACTTCATTTTTATTAACATTTTCCATTTTATGGGTCCCAAAAGATAGCTTTGGCAGTAAGGTAGTTATAGCTCAGTAATCATTCAGTAGGAAAAAGACTAAGCGTTCTCTTATCAAAATTGCGATTGAAAAAACATCTCGCGAAAACCAAGCGTTGAAATTTGGGAGTCATAATATAGTCGGATGAATTTTTAAGTAAAAATATACAACAAGGAATATCAATAGGCTGAGGATTATGCATGTAAATACTTAAAACTTTTTTAGATTAGAAACTATATTTATTTTAGGGTGACTTAAATAATTTATTCTGTTCTTTCAATAGATCTCCACAAACTCAGTTTTCTTACTTTTTTTTACAGAAAACTTAACTGATAATATCCGGATTACGCCAGGTAGTTTGACTGGTTTTTGTGCAGAATAATCGCCGGAAAAAAATTATTATATTAATTTTTGCTCAACTAAAATAATTTATTCCATTCTCTCAAAGGAGCTCCTCAAATTCAGTCGTCTTAGCTTTTCTTTACAAACAGATGTTCAAATTTACTGATAATATACGAACAAGGCCTGGTATTTCGACCAGTTTTTGTGCAGAATAATCTCCGAAAAAGAAATAAATCTTACCTCAATTTTAACTCGACTGAAATAATATATTCCCTTATTTTCCGTATTATATATTTTTACAGGCTACGGAGTATTCACTTTACTGATTACTATTACTCGGACAACGCGGAGTAGTTTGACTAGTTTTTGTGAAATGAAATCCCCCAGGTAGAGCAGAAACTAATACTTTATACATTATTTTTTTAAGTGGAGGAGAGGTAGCATTTTTGACATCAGCCCCGGGCGGGAGACACCAAGGGTTCACCCCCAGGAAAACGAGGAAAGGGACAGGGAGTAGGAGGAAAATAAGCAGCAAGAGAAGGGGGTTGAGACCAGCTCGGATCGCCATATCTCTTCCTCCCACTCTATTAAGGCGACGCAACACGATCCCTTCACTCAATTAACTCCTCTCTCTCTCTCGACAGAAGAGATTCCCAGAAGGCAGTGCGCCGGGGGTGTCAACTCAACCCTCCAGTCCACCACTCACCCCCTGCAAGGACGCCTGACTCCAAAAATCACAGCCATCCCATCTGCTCTCCTCTAAAGACGCCTCCCCCGTCGAGGAAGGCTCTCAACCAACACCCCATTGTCAACACCCCCCCCTCCCTACAAAGAAGAGTTACGCCCCCTCATTCCAATTTCCCCCACCCTCTCCTTCCCCAGCCAGAACCTCCTCTCTCCTCCCCTCTCGCAGTCTTTAATTTCGATTTTCTTTTATTTTCCTCTCAACGTTCATGTCATCTGCGTGATCCTCCCTCGTTGCTTCCACGTTGTTTCCAATCGGAACCTGAAAAGTATATCTAAGAAACCATTATTATTAAGAATTGAATTACTTCAATTTATTAAAGTTTCGTGTACGACGGTCTTTGACGGTGAAATAATGAAGTAAAATAGGAAAACCCCCCGAAATTGAAACTCTGCGATTTTTTAATTATTGGTTCAGGAGCCGCGTTTACTCAGATAACTATTAATTGAAAAAGCTTATTTATTTCTGTAAATATAGAAAATGAGTGACATAGGTCGATAAATCATATTTACAGCTATTATCGCTCCAGAAATACAGAATTAAACTTCTTTAAAGAATCGAGACTCTTTTAAACCTCTTCTAAAAAAACTTTCCGGCATAAGTAAATTTAGGTAGACAATTAAGAGGACCTGTATTTGGACTTCAATCTTTTGATAAGTAGTTATGTGATGCCTAACAAAATTTAGCGTGGAAATATGTGAAAATTTCAAATATATATACAGGATCGCAACTCCTTAGTTATCGTGCTATGGCAACGCAAACATTTTTTGATGTACTTTGCAGTAACCATGAAAATGGTTTTTCTTGGGTAACCAGCCTTTCCGGGATTTTATTTTCCATTTCATGTGTTCAATACTCTGGATTTTTAAAGACATTAAGAATAATTAAGTTTGGACGAAAATGTGTGATTAAAATAGCCCGAAACAATTTATCTCAAAAAGAGTGAGATTGCATTGTTTGAAAAAAAATGTCTTTACTGTAAAATAATAATGTGTGCATCAAATGAGGAATTCAATATGCATACGGACAATACATTTTTTGCTCAAAGGATTATCATTAGATTATTTTTGGGATTTTATTATACTTTTTCAGTTTATTTCAGTGCCTGAAAAGGAATTATGCAGTGTAACAACAAAATAAAGCTTTATTGATTGACTCAAAATCATTGCAATCAAACTGTCTTACTTAGCCGGGCTCATCCATTTTCGCCTTCAGACTTTGCCTTTTAACAAAAGTAGAAATGAACCCCGCTTACTAGTGTCGATTTGAGAAATGGTGCAATCGGCATCATCGTCAGGGACGTATACAGCATCAAATTTGGGGGGGGGGGTCATGAACTGGGTCCGAGGAGTATGAGATACCCCCCGGGAGATAGAAGCGTTTATACGGTAGGGAGTGCTACGCCCTGCGTAAATGCAACTCAAACTTCTCTCGCGTTTGGGCCATGCATTTGCATGTATGCTCCCTTTGATCTTTTGGAAGGATATAAAAACTACAAAATTTATAAAAATTAAAATTTTTTGATAAAATTGGGAGGGGTCATTACCCCTGTAGCTCTCCCTAAAACCTCCCTTCATCGTCGTCTTAGAGTTTTCCACGAAATGGAAAAATGCTGTCGGGAGAAGACTGGAAAGAAAAACCATTTCGTGGAATGGAGACTAGTAATAGGAAGAAAACACAATTAAAACTGTTTTTGCCAAGATGGTAATTTAATTATCATTATCATCAAGGGATGGCAGGTTTACGCATTGATTGGCATTATTGCAAATATGCAGTACCTATCGGGTATTTTTTCAATCGTAACTCAAATATGAAGGGCGCCTGGAACAGGGTGACCTTTTCCCTTAATTTTTATGGAAATGAGAAGAATTTTTCGCATGTAATTACGGATGAAATGGCACCAAAAATTGGTAATTGCATCAGATTTCACTGGAATGTTTTTTTTTTGCGTATCAGTAAGCAACTCATGCTCCCTTGGACAATATTGGTAAAAATTAGTAATGAAAGTCATATAAAGTCGTGACCAAATATTTTAACCCAACGTTTTTTGAGGCAGTAGACGGAGTATAAAATTGATATCACGCGGAAAACGAATTTTTTCAGCCGTTTTATTTTTTTGCCTTTTCCAATCTAAAAACATTCACTGCTCAAAGCTCTGCAAAGCATATTTGCTGTGCGCGTGAATCAAAGGACACCAGAAGCAGTATCGGTGCCGTCCATTTTCATGCACGCCAATTTGGCTAAATGGAGCCGAAATCACCTCATTGACGCAACGACAAGAATTACGTAGTTTGAACAGCGATCCGATGAATGGTGTGCGAAGCCCGTTTAGAGTGGGAATTGAGGAAAACCCATCAGTGATGGATTGTGTCACAAAGGCAGAGGATGATATGAAATTAATATCGTACGCGGCACTGGGAAAGCACAAAGTGAAGTGGCTTCGGAAGCCATTTTAGTGCTGATATGATTAATGAAGACAAAGGAGAAATGGGTTGAGCCGAGTTTTCCGCATATTTTTGAAGGTGAATTATGGATGGAAAGAACAATCGTAAGAACTTGTTTTCTCTTTGATGATTGTTTTTAGCTATCTTTAGAACATTTATACTATTAGCGTCTGGGAGTGTAGGTCTTTAAAACTTTCAAATGCAAAATTTTACCGTTCGGTAAATTGTGCACCTTCAGCAGGGCTTGGAATAAAAATTAGTCCTTAGTTTTGTTAAATTAACGGTTTAAAGGGTTTTAACTCTTTCTTATTAATTAACAATTGAATTGTTATTAATTTGCAATTTAATTATTATGTATTGTGGCGGAACATGAAAACGCCACCTATTTTACTGGGTGGGGAGGGCATCAATGGTCCCGAGTACGGAATGATCGAACGATTATTGAGTACTTTGAGACATAAAAAAATATATTTTCCACTTCAGACATAGCATACACACACACTTATTGAAATTAAATACCCTGATGAGAATGAGGTGAATGAAAAGTGCACAAGATGATATGGTTCGATTGCCCCCCCTCCAAAAGAAATACAAAAAAGCAACAATTTGTGATTGGTAGAATTCGTGGGCCGAGTTTACAATTTGCCCAAATTAAGTTTTTAGGCTGCTCTCGTGGTAACACTGAATTAGATTTCTGACAAGGAGTCAACAGTTTGATGATTACATACGGCGCACCGGGATGGAGAGAAAGAACCCAAATAATTTGGATACACAGTTTGGGGATTAAATCGGGTCTGGGCGAACGAGCACGGGGACGGGTCGCTGACTGCGACGTTCTTACGGTTTCTCGGAGCCTTGAGCAGTAGGAGCCGTCGATGATGCGACACGTTGGACCCCAAATGTCCGTGGGATCGGGGGCTATCTTCCTCCCGACCTCTGGGCGTTGGTCCTTTTCTGTCGCTCGTCTGCAATGTTGCTCTCCGCTGCTGGCTACCTCCGTAGACAATCTCGTCCCGCTAACAGCACTCTTTCTGCACACCCAGAAAGATGACGACCAATCTGGCACGTCATCAATCCCTTTCTGCGTCGATCAGGATAGCGTTTCTCGCCCGTCGACCGTACTAGAATTTCTCGCCCGTCGACCAAACTAGCATTTCTCGCCAGGAGGCTCTCTCCGTCCGCCGCTTTATAGTGATATTGGAGGGGGATGATACACAGGGGATGGGTTTTTTGGGACAAGAGGGGTTACATTTGGGCCTCACTGTTGGGTGGGGCAACCACCGGTCCGAGCTGACCAAACACTGAACATTTGTGAGTCACTTTTACCTCATGCCCGGGGCATGACACACTATTACGCACACACTCAGACATACCCACGCTCATCCACACATATGTGATCATCCCCTACTCGGGTCATTACATAACGAGAGAAAATACGTGACATATGGTCAGTATGTCACAGTATTTACAATTGAATGTTTCTATAAATATTATCACTTACATTAAACGCTTATTGTTTTCACTTTGTATTATTTGTTTGTTAACATCAGGAAAGGTTTCTATTCAAATCATTGCTTAATTTGATAAATCCCATAATCGGTACCTTAATTTTTGTAGTAATTTTAATTGTAAGACGATTGATTTCCTGATTAAGATTCTCAATCAATCGATGTGTCTCTATTAATATTCCTATACACGTTCGGTTTAAAAATATCTTGTTTTGGTTAAAAAATTATAATTGTTTATTAATTTATTTGAAAAAAATTAGTTGTGATAGAGACGAAAAGAGGATCCCTAGTCTCAATATGCATCGAGAATGTTTTACGAGACTCTATCTAACGATGAAATTCGATATTACCGATTGAATGTTACACCTAATAGCAGTCGCACGCGTGCTGTCATTTTTTCCTTTCTACTTTCAAATCATTTTCACCCGTCAAAATTAATGCTCTATTTTCATTTCGAGTAAATAATTTTGTTTGCTAATTAATAAAAATGTTTCTTGCTAAGGGTTGATTTCCAGAGAAAAATTTTCAATTAATAGAATTATGAGTCAATGTACGCCATTTTAAGTTGCCGTGATTCCAATACAGGCTCTGTCTGAGTTTTCAAACCCATATATGCGCCGAGTTAAGTAACTTAAGTATTTGTTAGCTAGGTTTTTCACTTGCGAAAACCGGCTTGTAGAAAATAGTGTCCTCAAGCCCCCAAAATTGTGTACTTGGCAAAGCCGAATCTTTAGCTACAATCGTAGCACAGAAAATTGTTTAACTGTGAAAAGACTGGGTGATCAGTAATAAGATAAATAGCTAAAAAGAAAAGAGCAATAAAAGAGGACCAATCTCCGAGTGGTTGACAGCAAATAATAAAATTTGCCAATTTTAAGTATCTTATTTGATTATGTTCACGATGATGTAAGGATCTTGGAAATCAGGGTAGTTTTGAGAAACTCATGGGATTCGAAACGGTTCAGGAGATCAGGGTAGCGTCCGGAAATATTGTTAATGGCGTCCAGAAATATTGTTAATGGCGTCAGCAAATATTCTGAACCCAGGGGGGCGTATCGAAAGAAGCACATGGCTGCCAATTCCCATTTTATACGGCTTTCATTTGTCTGAAATTCGGTTTACTAGTCATTGTTCATCTGTGTGTTCATTATCAGTGGCGTAACTAGGTATATGATTTGGGGGGATTAAGGGGATCTGGAGGGCTTCCTCCCAGGCATGGTGAGTTCAGGAAAAGTTTTGAAAAACAACATGTCTGAAAATGCATTTCACATCATTTTGGCACTTGAAATTTAACTTTAAGCAGATTTAGTTTTCATACATCAAATCTAGACATTAGTTTTAAATATTTTTTATATTTCTCGTAGACTTTGGGGTGGGGATCTATCCCCTCATCCCCCATTGCTGCGCCACTGTTCATTGTAATGAAATAGGTTTAATTATTTTGAAAAATTCTCTAAGTATGGCATTTGAATGAGGCGATCGGCATGTTATTTGCACCTTTAGGGAAGGGTTGGGAGGAAAGGGTGGACAGAAACCCGGAGTCGATATTAGCCTGTTCTTAGCACGTTGCGTACGGATGGCGAGATTTCTCGTCATTTTTTTTCCCGAACGTTCCGGACGGATGACGAAGATTCTCGTCTTTTAGGCGCGTCAACCTAAACAATTTTAAAGCGTACAATACGTATTTGTTAGTACGTTTTCATTTGTTGTTCGTTATTCATAATGAGTTGATGCATCATAACGTTTGATTGGGTGAAGTTATATTCCAAACATTAGCTTTTTAACCATGTTTAAACCAAAGGCATTATGCCCTAATAGGCATATATTTCCAATCTCAACACACACCCAGAATTCCTATTAATTTAAATACCCCGGTACGCAACGTGCGATAGGGGGCAAGAGGACCACGGCTTAACCATCCAACGAACCGAGTGCTGTACTCAAAAGTTCCCTGCACGAAGAACACAAGTAGAGATCGCGTTGTCTTTGAAAAATCTATGACTTGAACCTGGACCCACTATGTATGTCGACGCGCAAGCAAGTACATTAACACCCTTAATATTTTTCTAAAATAATTTAGTATTAATTTGACTCTTTCTCATAAAAAATTATTTAATGAGCCAAGCAAAGCAGTTTCTCACTTTTTGTACTGTTTATCGCCAGTGTAACAGTTCCCTGCCCACTAGCAGTTGCTGAAGAGTTGGATCCAACTTTATATTTTATTTACTTCCTATGATAATTACAGTCATGACATTGCTGTAGGTAAAGAGGTTAATTGGGAAAGGGAATAGGGGAAGGGATTAGGGAAAATGTAGGGGTAATATGTTATCGTTTTTTCAGAAAAGTTTTAGTCCCAAAGTCTCACTAATTTATGTATTGGAGTCAATCCATTTCAAATCACCCAGGCATTTTTGTTCAATATTTTTAATTTTCCTGATTTTCTTATTACGAATTCCCTGGCGGTAGACGGTTTAAAAAAAATTATTTGAAAAAAAATTGTTACAAGCCATACTTTTTAGCAGCCATTTTTTAAAGAGTGGCTGGGCAAATTTAGATGAAAAAATGGTTTGCATACAGTTTAACTTTAAAGCTATTTTAAAAGACATGAGAATAATTAAATGACATTGTTTTCAACATGAAAACAACATTAGGAACCCATTTTTTTATAATTTGTCTATCATAAAAGACAGTCAAAACATTTCTGTAAAAACACTCACTAAATAAAACAAAAGTCCAGTCAAGTCACTTTGTTAAAAAAGCAAAGGTGAAAAAGCCAGCAGAATGGGTGTTTTTTGTTGGAGAAAGGTGAGGGAAAATAAGGGAATTTGAAATCGCGAATATTGTACCAACCTCGAATATATATATGAACCCACAGTACGATTTTATCCTTTTTAAAGATTTTTTCAATGCAGGGTGGCTAGTATATAACTAGGTATTTATATACCTGGCTGCTTGAGTCGATTGGCCGATGCTACACGCGCTCACATTGAATTTTAAAGTATGCATTTAGATTCTTATATAATGCTGTATGAATGATATTAATTTCAATAAACTAGTGCTATTAATATAAATTTATTCGTCTTTTTCAATACCTACTTATAGACGAGCATTTCTGTATTTTTTTCTGGCCTGCCTGTGCAAATGTTTCTTATCACAAAAAACAATCTGTCCTCGTTTTAATTTTCTCCTCCAACTCTTTCCGGGCACGACCCAACGGACAGGGAGACTCGACGTGGCGAGGGTTTTTTCACCCATTGTTGCTGCGGTCGCGCGCGCTCAACTGTTTCAGCGAGACCGAATTCCCCGGTCGCACTTCGCGACTTTGTTTATCGCCGCGGGGCGCTAATTGCGGGTGGAACTGGGTCGACAAGGTGTCACGGGGATGATTAGCTTCCTTCATTTGTTTTTGTGAGGGGAGCGAGAAACAAAGACTCGCGACATTGCGGGCGGGGTTCATTTATTTCTAAAGGTGTGCGCGGAATGCTATTCTCGCCGATTGCATGAAAATATCTCTCCTCGCTTGGACCTACCTCTGAAGTCTCGTCAACCTACGACCCCATATAACTCCCGTTGTCTCTCACAGGGTTCATTGCTCCCTTAATGGTTACTTGAAGGAAAACTGTGAATATGCCGGTTTCCTTAACCCTATTACCAGGGGCGCAGCTAGGAATTAAGGCTATGGGGGTTTCAGGCGCAACTAATACTGGGGTGCTTGGGGTATTGCATACCCGCCAGGGTTGGCGGGAGGTGCGGAGGACTTCCGCCGGAAAAAATTAAGATAATAAATAAGGTTCAAAATGTTGATTTTTACGGCCTTCTGAGGGATATTTTATTAATCCTCACACTATTCTAGGAGCAATATTAATCCAATTAAGTGGAATAGATTTACTTTAAATTTTCTGTTAGCTCTGGGGGGGGGGGGTTTATCCCTCAAAACCCCCCTCGCTGCGCCACTGCCTCTTAATGCCGCGAACCGAATATCAGCTTTGGGGTAGTAAGTTGTTATGATATGCAGCAAATAAACTCTTGAATAAACAATCAGGATTAGTGATAAATTTGACATAAATATAATAAGAGCATAATACAAAGTAGTGGATGAATATGGATGTGCCAAAAAAACGACATATTAATTTTTTTCTCAAAGATGTTACATTTTTATTTAAGTACCTTAGGCATTACTCTCAAGTGTCGCTGCAAGTAGATGGAACTAAGATAGCGAATAGGAAACATTCCTCCTTCTTGACCAGTCTGTTTTGGTGACGTGTTAAACACTAATAATTTATGCGGCCATTTTGTGATTTTGATGATGTACAAAGTAGAACCTGGTCAACGTTCACCTGAATCTCAAATATTAAATATTCCCTTCAGTATTTTCTCTGATTTTAAAAAGTATTTTTTGAGATGCAAGCAAATCCTGTTAAATGTACCCGAAAATTATGAAACCTCAGCGTTAATTTTTCGTTGAATAATATGTTACTTAAAAGACAATACACTACCGTTTGAGAGTAAAGGATGCGCTCTTTTAAGGGGAGACGTAACACCTACTCAATCCGTCGTATATTATCTTTTTTGTGGCCAGTTAATCGCTTTAAACGTGAACTGCCATCTTAAAAATTTCTGAGTATATAGAATGGACCCTAGTAACGATTTTTCTTCATGTAAAATTTGGAAATGATACCTCTGCGAAACTGTAGAAATATAATTTCCTAATTTGTCTTTGCCAGTTAGACGCTGAAAAGGGTCTATTTCATTTACCGTGATAATTGTAATGGTCTTTTTTTTTAGTTTTACTCGTTTAATTGGCTTAGAAAGTAGTTTGGCCGTGCGGAATTGATGATTTCTCAAGGTTGCAAGGGCCGTGACATAACGATCTCTAAAGAATACCAAACCTTTACGTATGCTATTAAAAAACAAAGTATTTCGATCATAGACGCCATCATTACAGGTCGTCTTTTTTCGATAACAAATTCAAAGTGAGCAAACTATATTCCAATGAACAGAAGAAGTTTCGAAGTTTTTTTTATTAAAAATGACAACAGTTTAATTGAATAGATTTAATGTTTGTAAAAAATAATTTTTGACAATGGGTCCCATGAATTTCCCCCAACATTTAGAATAATCCCGTATTGATCGCTCAGTACCCATATTTTGCCGTATCGCTGCATGTTGTTTGCAGTTTTCCTCAGTCATATATCCACGAATATTACGAAAGAGGATCCTCAAGTCGGCCTCTAAATGTGTTTTCAACCACCGCGCGTTTAAATGGGTTTACAAAATTCGCCACTCGTGTCGCTGGCGGACAAATTGATCCGGGGAAACAATTACGGAATTAACCGAAATGTCTTTTATGCACACGATGATGTAATCTATCAAATGCGTTACTTTTCAACAGGGGCGCAGCCAGGAATTAAGGCTAGGGGGGGTTTTAGGCGAAACTAATACTTAAGGGCGTGGGGGTATTGCATACACGCCAGGGTAAGTGGGAGTTGCAGGGGCCCTCCTCCAGAATTTATTTTAAGAATAATGGTTCAAAATGGCGAGTTTTACGGTTTCCTGAGGGAAATTTGATTAATCCTAACACTATTCCATAAGTAAAACTGATCCAAATAAGTAAAATGGATTAAACTTAATAATTTCTCTGGGATCTGGGGGGGGGGGTTTATCCCCAAAACCCCCCTCGCTGCGCCACTGCTCTTCAATGCTATTCCTCGCATTTACAAAGTCCATACTGCATAATATTGGAATAGTGTGGATCGCATTGGACTCACCGCGCCGCCATCATTTTTGAAAACCTATTAAAATGCGACCGAAGTGGCAACAAAAAACAACGTTTTATGAGATGAAATTGGGCCTCCTCTATGATAAAACAATAGAGTGACTTCTAAACGACTTAAGTTGTACTACAAAAGCGAATGCAAGGTGTGGTAAGAGATTCGATTGCTCAGAGTACGCTCTGAAAAGGAAAGGGAGTGCGTTGGCCGTTGCGAAGGGAAAGAAGGAAGAAAAACATTGCCTCGGAGGTCTCCAGGGAGCTGTCGGGAAGGGAGGAGTGTTGGAAGGAAGGAGAGCGGCGTTGAAGGCGGACGCTCGCGTCAAATGAAGCAGAGCAGTGGGTTTTGTGGATAGTCGAATGTGTGGACGATGTATCGATTGGTGTGGAAGGGAATGCTTTAAAGACGGTGTCGAACGGGAATTTCGATTGCGATGGCGAAGAATGAGAAGAGAAATAGCGGAAAGGGGCGTTGGAAGGGAACCCACATAAACAACACCATCAAGAAAGCCACTGGAATAAATGCTTCATTGTTTCCCCTGATGCGCTCAAAATCACCGCTGCCCACGAAGACTAAAATACTTCTGTACAATGCCACGATCAAGCCATTACTAAGTTATGCTTCACCGGTTTGGCTTCATGCAGCTGCGACACATTTAAAGCGGATATAAGTAACGGAAAACAAAATCATCCGGAAGATAATTGGCGCGCCATGGTTCATACGGAATCAAAACATTCGAAAAGATCTTAAAATAACACCGATTCTTGCGAAGCTTAAATCTGCATTAGAAAAATTTGCTCTAACTTTCGACAAAACAAACAATGCACTGTTGCAAAACCTATGGGACAATGAACCTCCTATGAAACCTAAACACCGCCTTCCCAAATGTGCCCTTAACCCGTTCCACATCCCTATCCCATAATCCCTGTCCAAGTACAACTATGCCATGACTCATATAATTTATAAAACGTGATAATTTATTTTTTTGCCTGCAACATCACCTAAGCGAAACGCCCAGGAGACAGCTGCAAAGCTCGGAACTGTGGAAGAACATCAAAAGTGATGTCTACTTGGACTTGGACGAAATAGATAGGTTGTGGAGTGAGCGACCATGTTCTTTGGTCATCCATGCGCTTGCCGCGAATATTAGAATTATCTAGTCGGCCGCTAATGCCTCGTTCAGATTACGATCGTTCCAGCAATCGTTGGAACTATCGTGCATTCACACAACGATGATTAAAATCTGTGCTGCCCTCTAGTGCTGACATGTGCACGAGAAATTGATGGTCCGCGAAGCTGTTTAGGTATGCAGGGTCAAGATATTACTATGTTCAACGTGTATTTAACGAATAATTTTCTTCCGCCCATATTCTTCCTCGTTAGGACAAATACATGAAAGAAAATAGAGCGAAGGGAGCTTCACGAACTTTTCATATTTCTCTTGTCACCTCCTCTTCCGGTCTCCCAGCGCCTAACTACCGAAAAGTGGCAACGTTAGGAACTACGTGAACTATTGTCCGGACATGCATTCATACGGCTAGTTCTGCCAACTATCGTTAGGACGATCGCTCGGACAATCGTAGTCTGAACGGGGCACAAATGTGTTTGGTATTTGGAGGAGCTGACCGATATTAAAGGCCGTTTTACACGGGGCACATCATTGCGCAGGTTAGCATTGCATTCATTTCTAAATCTTACGTGCAATAATTATTGCGCAGACGAATGCGTTACCGCTTTACACGGTATTCACAATCAAGCATTCATTCACGGAATTTCGTCGTCTGTTGTTTGCATGAGTAGCGAGTTACTTGGAGTTATTTGTTAGAACAAAGATCATAAGATATTCAGGGCACGACCTTGTTGACATAATGGTCTGTTTCGTGAAATCAGTGTTTGCTGGTTATACCGGACTAAGAGAAAAGTCTATCACATTGGACGGATGGCGTTAACATGAAATCATCAGGAAAGCATCTCAATCAGTTGATCTCTTTTAAAAAAAATAGAGTATCTGAATGGATTCAAGCGCTGATCCCAAAAGCTAAATGTGTGTGCATTTGTGATTTTTTTATTACTAATAATTCAATCATATTTTCTGAATGGATTTTTTTTCTACCAATCAAGGGTGTATTTAGAGTATTTTTGCGAATGAATTATAAACATATATTTATACAAACTTTTTTACAACCACCGGATTTTCGATTAATCTATCAATTGATTAGAATTTCGATATTTGTTGAAAAGTCGATATTTTTATTTCGATTAAAAATCGATTCATCGACAAATCGATATTGATCATCGAATCGCTGGCCTATAATCAACTCACCCGGTGGAAAACCCGAGAAGAGTTCACCAGCATCACACGCTGGGAAAGAACAAGAACATATTTCTTGCAGACAAAATTTTGCATTGTCCATATGAAACAACTTCAGTCTCTAGTCTGCGTTCGAACTTTGAACCGTAAAATGTTTGCTCTGGAATTATTTCAAGAAATATCGTGGTCCTCCGAAGAGACATAAAAGCATACTTACCATGCCTACCAGACCATTAAAGATGATACCTCGTTAATTTTAGAGGTAAAATACTGAGACTAAATTTGCAGGAACCTGGTTCGATTACCTACTGTTTAAGTGAAATGAATCTCCAACTTGTGGGTAGTTTTGTTAAAATATCGTGAACAGGTCTAAGACGTAGTTGAAATTTAATTAGGATTTAAAAAATATATTCTCTGTGGGTCTCCCATGTTATTCTGTCATCCTTCATTCCTAGAAACGTGAAAATGACGGGGAGGATTGACCATAGAAATTCAGAGATTAACAAAAGTTTCGGTTACGTGTAAAAATTAACGATCATGACTCAAACGTTAGATTCGTGCTGATGTGGATTCGCTGGATTCGCTGATGACGTTTTAAACATTTTAAAATAGGACTATTTCTGAGAGAAATTAAATTTCAAGACTTCTTATAATTATTAAAAATGTTAAAAAATTTTACTCAGTCATAATTATTATTCGCTATTATAACCGAATGTTACTTCTAAGTAATATTTTACTTTAAAAATGTTACTTCTAAGTAACATAGTTACTTAGAATTAATATTTGGTTAAAATTGGTTAAATAAAATACTTCCAATTGCAAGCAACATTATTTGATCTCTAGAAAAAGCTTTACTTTTAACGAGGATCATTATCAACTTTTACGGAAACAATATGCCATCACTCAATGTAAAGCTGAAAACCTGGCAAAAATCATTATTTACTTTCGAAAAATCGGTCAAAAGCTTATCGAGCACCGATGGAATCACAAATTTGTATGAAGAATTTAATACGCTATCATTACCAGCTTTGTTAGTTTTAATTCCCAGTACAACAATACATATATTTTCATATTGTCTTGGGTTACCGACCTGTAAAAAATTGCAGAGGTTCTTAAGTCCATTCCAAGAGAATGAGAAATAATAGCATTTTCAAGGCAGTCGTTATTTTATCATAGCTCTAAAATAATTTTTAATGAGTTTAAGAACTTGGAAAAGTTTTCAGTGTTAAGGGAAGCCCAGGAAACGAATTCGTTTGGAGTTGGGGAAGGAAGAAGTAAAAAAATAGAGTTTGAAAAAAGTTCACGTAATTCTTGTTCTTACTGTGTACGAGTTTCTGCATCTTGTTTTATGCATACATGTCTATTTATCGCTGGGTAGGTCTTATTTATATCCAAGTCGTGCGTAATTACAGTTGCAATGCTTGATAAGATTAAACAGTAAGGAAGGCATAATTTTCCAGATTTTCATGTATCTTTTTAGTGCCGGTTTATTGTTTCCATGAATAAAATTTCTCTTAGTAACACAAAATCAACCTAATGAAGACTATAACCTTTAAGCAAATATTTTTGGAATCTCCTCATACTTTTCTCAATGTTCAGCCATGAAATTTAAATCACAAGAATAAGTGTATCGTCCATATATGATTCCTGAAAAAATATTTTTTGATGAAATGCGAGATCAGATATGTTAACTGATTAATCATGGTAAATATTTTACTGCGTATTCGAATTTTTTTTTACGAGTTTCTTATGTATTTTTATGTCAGTTTGGGCTCGTTGCTGGTTTACATTATGTCTCAAGTACTTCCAAAGGAATGAAATGTTGATGAAAGCGATAATGACTTATTGATTTTCCACACAAAGCTTATTTAAACTTATCGGCATCGAAATTTACTGCCTCATTCTCTAGGGTACAAGTCCCTTGTTTTTGTGCGGAGTTAACCAGGGACGGCAATGGAAACTTAACCAAAGTAAAAACCAGTAAAATTTCAAAAGTTTCGTTTCCGGGAGCGAAATGTCGAACGGAAACGAAAAAGAATCAAACCCGGGGAGTTTAGCTCAGGGTCGAAACGAAATCGGAGTCTAAACTACTTCAGGTCGAAACTAAACTAAAACTCTGGGACGGAACGAATCGCAGATAATGTTTCACACGTGTGGGGATCGGGTTGGTGTGGTGGCTAGTGTTGGCTTCCCACCCGGTCGGCTCGGGTTCAAATCCCGGCGGAGGCAGAGAATTTTCAGAGACTGCTTGATTCCTGCTTGAATGTTGTGTGGAGGACATTTCAAGCGCAACACTCCGTCCGTCGAATGGGACGTTAAGCCGTGGATCCCTTGGCGCCTTTCGTTAAGAGCAGGCTAATGCCGACGCCGGGTCTCTCTCCTCCCTTCCTTACCTACCCCATCCCTCATGGCGCAAATGACCTCAGGTGTCGGTCGCCTTCTCGAAACACCATACCATACAAGGTACCACGTGCATCACATTCAGTTCAGTGCATCACAAAAGTTCAGTTTCGACCCATCTCTCTCCGCTCAACTTCTTGGATCGATACATAGCTATGAGCAGCGGAGTTTCGGTTAATTTAGTTTCATTCCCGGTGGTAAAGTTTCGTCCCGGGCCGAAACTAAACTCCTTGGTGATTTTAATTTCGTGCGGAGGCGAAACTAAACCCATGGATCGTATTTTCATTTCATTCCGGGTCGAAACCAAACATTTTCATTTCGTTTAAGTTGCCATCCATGTTTTTAACATTAGAATGGCACAGTATTTGTCGAAACCGGCTGGGTTGAATTAGCGCTGTTATTTCGTCGTTGTTAATTATTATCAAAATGTCAAAATTCCATGTAGTTAAGAAAACAACGCTGAAATAAAATGTGTTGGTATCGCGTTTAGCTTAAACAAAAAAATGTAGGTGTATTGAATCATGGAGGTAATTTGACCACTTGGAGACGCATTCATCCCACCATATTGTGCGCAATTTGTATGATACGAGAAACAATCGAGGTAATGCCTCATATAATAATAATTTATCTCTCAAATAATATCATGTAAATAGTGGCTGAATGAGATTTTCCGCCGTCATCTCAGTGTTTTAAGAGGTATTTATTCTCTTCTACTCTACTTTGCATTTTCACATCGTTTACTCAGTCGATCCATTTTATCTTAATACCTTCGGTATTTAGCCGTTTCATTGCCAACATAAGCTTTGAATTATACTCCTTAACGAGTAAAATTGATTTTATTTTACATTTTTACATCATTTTTTTAAGAGTATATGTCTAAAGCCAATTAATTGTGTAGTGTCGTCAATAATGGATGGTTTTTACGTAAAATACATCATATTTCATTAGGTAATCCTAAGATTCGTTACACTCAGTTATCCGCTCTGTGCTCTGAACGGGATTTCTTTCCGTTCTAGGAGTTCTTGTTTCTTATAATCACATATTTCACATCAGTAAAAGAAAAATTGTTCACGGGAAAAAGTTTCCAACGTAAGTTTCGTTAAGTCTTGAAGATTGAAAGACTTTTAGCTTGATATTTTATTCGCAATCTTAGTGACCGATGTCTAAACGCTAGAATACTGAAAAATTATGATTGCCAATCATCATTGTGGTTAGGAAGGCTTTCCAAAGTGGTTCAGCGTTTCTTCTCTGTGATTTTTTTTCTACCGTCTTTATCCAACCATGATACTTAAATACTAAATTAATAGGCATTTGTTTCAAAGAAAATGGCTCTGTCCCAATTAAGAGTTGAGAATTTGTCTCAGACACTGAGAATTTGTCTCTAAGAGAAGTAAAATTAGAGGATTTTATGTTGGGTAGCGTTTTTCCGCGGAAAAAAATGTATGCTCTGGTGAAATGAAAGACATCATCATCAGTATGATATCCCGTGAAAAATTTCCGTAATTACTACACTTGCTCTGTTTGTGAATATACCTACTGTGAAAAAAGCTTGCCGGCTAGCGTGCCGCGAGGTTTGTTTGACGCGTCATTGTCTCCCAACAGGTTCATCTGTTCGGTTCCGCATCCCGTGCGACTGTTTCAAAGTTCCGAACTCTACCCATTGAGAAAGAATAACTCATCCATCCCAACGCCATACGTCGCCTCGTCCTAATTATTCTCGCGACCTTGGGAGAAGGGTACAATAGGTGTGTAGGATGTTTGCATGCACCTATCCCCCCGTGAGAATCCGTGAATACCTGCCGTGACAAACATCGTGACTGTTCCGCCGCGGATCTCTCTTAGACGGCTGGGACGAGTAACTATGCTCTCATCGCCTTTAACATGCGGGAAACGGAGATAGGATTATGTGACCCCGTTCCTAAAGTAAGATACTGCCAGAGACGAAGGGGCGTTTGACGGGATGCTTTCTCGCGTCTATACGAAGGGGCATGTGCGCGGAGTGAGTTTCACTTTTCTTTGCCGATGAGCCTGCGTGATCCATTGCAGGGTGGCCAAATAATCATATCATAAATTATGCTTAGTAATAAGAGCGCTTATGTAATTATGCATGTAATAATTGTGAAAGTGACTGCAATGGAGGCAAGGAGAGCAACGCTTATGTCAGGGGCGCAGCTAGGAATTAAGGCAAGGGGGGGTTTTAGGCACAACTAATACTGGCGAGTTAGGCGGTATTGCATGCCCACCAGGGGAAGTGGTAGTTGCGGGGGCCCTCCCCGAGAAGTTTTTTTTTTAAGATAAATGGTGAATTTTACGTCCTTCTAGGGATATTTTTATAATCCGTACATTATTCTATAAGTAATATTAATCCAATTAAGTAAAATGGATTAAACTTAAACATTTCTCTGAGCTCTGGGGGTGGTTTTATCCCCTAAAACTCCCCCCTTCGCTGCGCCACTGGTTTATGTTACTGACGAAGGTGGATACTGTTCCGAGAGCGAAACCCACAGCTACTCTTATAAGAGGAATATATTGTATTCAGGGTGTGGCATTCCAAGGAAGAAAGGGAATTGCAAATTTTTTCAGTAATTTTGAAATAATTAGATGTAAATGCGTAACTAATGTGTTTATGATACATTTGGTTGATCTAATTTGACCTTTAGGCCAATTGTTTTACTTCTAGGGTAGGGTTATTTCTTCTAAATGTAAAAAATAGAAAAATCGAAGTGTTACCACATCGTCATAGATCGATTTGAAAATTTGGAATTGTCACAATATTTATTTTATTGTTTAAATTCCGTGATATAATCTACTTTTTATCTAGGTATCACAGTGCAAGACCTGTAAAATGAGCCATTGCATTCTTTCCAATCTGCCATAAGTGGCAAAGCGTGATGTTCAAGATACCTGCGTGGTGTATGGGAAACACTCCAGGGCAGTGGGGCGTCCGGGGGAATTCTGGAATTTTTGAGGTTGAGAACGGGATTTTTAGGGCTCAAAAAAAGTAATTTTGTACGAATATATATTAAAATAAAGTATGTAACGTTTTTGGCGCCTCTTTTAAATGCTCAAGAGGGTTGGTTGTAACCCGGGAGCCCCGCCCCCCTGTGGCTACGCCACATATCCTGACGAGAGCAGGGTGGATTTTTAGGGTGAGTGGACAGGATGCGGGGGTGAGAAGGAGAGTGGGGGAAGAATCCCTCCCCTTCCAGCGAGAGGCACTCAAATCTCCGCTTGTCTCCCTTCCTTCCCGCGCAACAAGAAAACAACTGCACATCAGACTGCGCCATACTCCCTTCGCCCATTTCCCGCGCTCCTTCTCCTCGTCGGAGCTACCAACCTTGGGGGAAAAGAGTTTTATTCGTGCCGCAGGATGCCCGGTGCTCTTTTTCCGCTAATGTTTTGCGGTGAGCTTCTATTTTTAAGTGTCGCTGGAATTATGTGCCGGATGCTCTGCGTCTGTTGTTTCGCTGTGGCGGAGAATGGGAAATGGGGGTGAGTGGGTGTTAAGGATACCGTGACGGCTGCAGGGATTGTTGCGTGGGAAAGGCGATGGAGACAGTGGGGTTTTGGGGGAAGGGAAAACAACAAGAGGAGACAGGAAGGAATCAGTCTCTCAGAGCAAGGACGAGGAAAGAGAATTTCATTTTTACGGGGGCGCATGTATCGGAATGGTACTTTCAAAAAAGAGCTTGAAAAATGTGAAGGAAATGCAGAATGCAGAAAATGTATTCAATTTGTTTATACGTGCAGTGCCCTTTTGGTAATCGGACTCATGTCAATAACAGATAGAGGGCCAAATGGGACATCAACCCCCTCTACAATTTTTGGAAAAATTGGAACGATGACAATCTTTAAGTTGCCATTCCAACGAACGGTTTTTTTTCTCCAACTTAAAAAAACAATGTTTATAGATAAATATTCTATCTAAAAATAGGTATCTAAAATATACCTCCATATCACCTATATTTACCTAAAATCCACTTGCTCCATCGCAGGCCTCGGACGCTATATCTCTGAGATGCATAACATACCACCAAGGCGCCGCGGAAAGTGATGAACCTCCTCAAATCATCGACCTTAATTCGCCCCAAACACATACACAACCGTGATTTGGACCTATTATCGGAAAAGCCTAATTACTGAACGTATACAGGAAAAAATACAATTCCCTGGAATAATTTTTGTCTTTATTTTTAGGATGGATTTAAGAATTTTAGCAGATGGTTACTGCGAAATTATACGTTCACCACGCGCCCTCTCGATTTAATTTCCTTGTATTAATTTCCCTTAGTTCAAGGACGTTCAGGCTTGTGTTGGAAGTGCTTTTGTTTTCCTTCAGCACGCTGAAGAGGGCTACCTTGTAGCCGAAATACGTATACGTGTGGTTCCTTGTCCCCTTGCCGATCCTTGACCACGCTCTCGTTGGAGCTATTTTCTCCCGGAAGATTGAAGCCATGTGTGGGTTAGTGAATGCGTGTGTGAATGTTTATTGAGTGCATGTGTTTCCGCAAATCACTGGTTATCCTAGCTAATCCTGTGAAGATTCCCGTTTTTTTGTGGAACAAGAATCCTAAGTGGAGGTCCCTACAGCCCTCACAAAGGATCTTGTTTTGTATGTTTGTTGTGAGTGAATGTGTGTGTGATTTTGGCCTATTCAGGTTGAGAGGCTGGAGTTTGGTCCCTGCGGTGAATTTATCCCCTTCCCGCACACGAACGCAGTGACAATTTTTACTTGCAAGGTGGACGAGCCGTTGTGGTGATCCGGAAATGGAAGATTTCCATTTCCTAAATATGCATAACATGTTGTGGTGTGACGTCTTAGAATAGCTATGACAAACTATGCCTCGGGATTTGTACCTTTTCACTTTCAAAAACGCCTAACCTTTCTCTTCCCCTTCCATTCCCCTTCCTCTTGGACGAAAACATCCTGGTTCCATTTCCCTATATAATGGCACGGTGGAGATGCTACTGGCACTCACTCACATACGGAACTGAGTAACTCACTTCACTCAGTAACTCATGCTTAGTCACTGGTCAGTGGTCAGTCGTGCAATGTAGCCGTCAATTGGAGTCGAAGCGCGGGCCTTATGGCCCTCTCTCCCCGAGACTTTTGGTAATGTTCTAAATGACGCACAAATTCATCATTATTTCATGACTTTTTTGAATTGATTTGGATATTGGGTTTTCAAATGGAAATAAACTTTGGGCCAAACACTTTAAATACTTGTGTGTGATTATTCGCTTCCTGACACCAAGGGCAAGTACCCATACGCAATTCAAAGCGTGCGACCCGCGACTTTTTAAGGTGGCGGCCGCACCCTTACACCGTGGGAGAATTATACGGCCATTTGAGTATCTTTCTTTTTTACATCCAATGTGAGATCGCCAGCCCAGGATGCCGGATTAATGAATGTGTGGGATTTCCATGAAATTATTATTATTAAATGTATTAGCAAATTACATGTATAGGGTCAGTTGCCTGCGTAGTCTCATTCTAATTTACTCATTAAAATAATTCAAAATTATTTAAAAAAGCAAATTTCCAACATAATTCACAATTCTCTCTCGAAATCACAAAAATTTCATATCATAATAAATGTCAGAATCTCTCTCCAAAAAAAGTGCCCATCGAATGATGCATTTCATTTTATTCATATCATCTCTTTTGGTCGTGCAGTCAATGTTTTCTTAACATAGCCTGATGACAATGTAAATTTTAATTCCAATATAATAGGGTTAGTTTTCTAGGATTTTCAATCTATGCAAACTGATTTACACAGGTGTTTTTTCTTGTGCAACGCTCATATTGATGGTTTTAAAACCTTCCGCTTGCAATAGTAATGTGCCAACTTTCATATTGATTGGATGAATTGTGTAGCGATACACCAAAGGACAGCAAGGCATAAATTTGCTTTTATATTTATGAAGAATACAGAAATAACAAAATATAGATATATATAGAATAAAAATAGGAAATAGAATGAAGAAATTAAGAAAAATACCGGAACCATACATTTGTTTTTTATAATTTTAAATAACACAGAAAAAATAGATATATGTAGAATAAAAAATAGAGAAATTTGAATTTAGAATATATAAATTAACCCATTTACGGCCAAAGGTGCGAAAACGCACCATTTTTTAATTAGTTCGTGAAAAAATATTTACACCGTTATTTAATAGTTTTTCCATGGTAAGTTAGCCTTTAGATGGTAAACTTATTTTTAAAACCATTTTCTTTAATAATTTTGACGTGATTATTTAGTTATAATTTTTCAAGTGTACTAAATTTCTAGCTCATCGAGGGCTATCTACTTAATATTTTTTTACGAGTGCACTAAGAATATTTATGAATCCTAATACTAGTATTATAAGTGTACTAATAATGCTCAATTACTCAGATTTTTTAAAACCAAATAATATATTTAGAGATGTACAATTTTGACACTTGAATATAATGGTGCGTTTTCGCACCTTTGGCGTTTGGGGGTATGGCGGATTAGGACTGAGGCACCGTACCGAGAGACAAATGTAGCGAACCTTGGTCACTAATATTGTACGCCGCCCTGTAATTATTCGGTGAATCAATTTGATCCCTGTTGGGTTGTAAATATCATAAAATGTACTTTCTTATCTTATTGGTCTCACAGCTGTCGTCTTCTAAAATGTGGCTTCTTTTAGCCACTGTGTACTAATGAGCAGCTCGATTCCCCGCCACGAGACCTATCGGTTTTCAACTGTGTATAATGTACTGTTTCTCAAACAGCGCTGGTCATTCCAAAACGGATCACTGCTATGTATAGTTCAATGGATCTTACCTTCAAACACTAGAAGAAAGCTTCAAGAAGTTAGTCTCATTGGTCTATTCGCATTCGTTAGGTATGACGGGTGTAAATGGGTGATTCTACATCTTCAATATCAACGTTTCAGGCGACGTAGGGGTGAAAAAGTTATCTTTTTCATTTCATCAAATTTTCCGAGACTACTGTAGGTGGATAATAAAAGAAGGTGTATGTCCACCCAATATATTTTGACCACTTTAGAGGAAACCCTGGATTCTGTGAATGACGCCACGGATGTTGACTAAATACCGCCAGACGTTAAGAACTTGACTGATGAAGAAGACGTCGATGATAACATTTGAACTGCGAAGCCGATTAACAATGACATCGCGGTAACAGTGCAAACGCATCGAGGCGATGGCATAGTGGAGCATCGGCTGAGTGCGCAAGAAGAAGAAGGAAAGCCATCAGAGTACCAAAAAAGATATCCAGTTGTCTGATAAAAGGCACTAATTTTCCAAAATGGAAAAAGGATATTGATGCTAAGTTTTTGTGTCGTCCAATATCAAAAGAGAAGGAATATGACGAAAAAATAAGACGTGAATTTGGAGGTATGTCTCCATCTGACATTTTCCTCCGATTTCTTGATGACGAGGTTTGGGAGGGAATGGTATATTTTTCAAAAAAAGTAATATATGTTACTTATAGCAGTAGGAATCAGTTATAATTAGTATTGTAGACTTGAGAAGTGTCTTGAGATTTTGACTCTCTCTAGGTATCATGTGCTCCTGCAGCAGGAATTGTCTACAGATATTATAAAGATAAATGGGTTGAATTAGTTCGTCAAACTATGAGTAGAAAGAGATAAAGGAAAATATCCACCTTTTCTCTCGACAAAACGGACAAATGTGCAAAACTGAGACCAATATTTACTGTGCTGAATGCTAATTTTTTGCAGTTTGGAATTTTTTCTCATAACCCTCCTAAGGATGAGCAAATGGTTCCGTATTTTGGACGCCACTCAGCGAAAATGCTGATACAAAATAAACCGGTTTGATTAGGGTTCAAATTATGGTGCCTTTGCTCTTTACCTCATACAATTTGTCTTCGTATGCAGGGGCTAAATAAATCAAACTCTAATGGAGTGAAGGTAGGATTAGGAGCTATCGTTGTTTCACATCTCTTGAAAATAATTCCCAATATTACTCAGCATCGGTTATTTATTGAAAACTTCTCTTATACATGTTCCTTGTTCCAAACACTGAAGGAAAGGCGATCCTTTGCAACTTGAACCACTCGGGTAACTGGAAAGTGCCCGCTTGAAGACTCTAAAGCTTTTGGAAAAAACCTCTAAAAATTGATCATGCTTTTGACGAGGAATCTGAGTTGTTCGCGGTCAAATGGAATGAAACCTCTGTTGTAATTGTGGCCAGCAACAAATAGCCAATTTACCATTTGAAAGAAAAGGCATAACTATTCCCCAGCTTCTGCCATTCCAATAATCCCACCGGTGGATTATACATCACGATAATGCAAACGCGAATTATAGAATCAAAATCAGAGGGAAAAGGTGGTGGTGGATATTGTTTACCAATTTACTGGAAAGTGTGTTAACTATTTCATTGAAATTCTATAGGAGGGCCAGTTGGCTCAAAATGTCTCCAATTGATTTCTCGAAGGTCATATGACGCGCTAACGACAATCAAAGGTGACCGATTCAGTTATGGCAATCACTAAGAAATACATGCAGAAGGACCATCAAATCCGAAAAAAGACAAACCTTCTCGTAATTCCTTACTAGCAGACACTAAAGAAGTTAATGCTGGTCATATTATCGAGAAAAAGGTAACAAGGAAAGGTGTAGGTAATGTAATAGGCACAATGTATATTTTTGGGTAAAATGTAATGCGCCATTATATTAAAATAATTTTCATTAATAAAAGGGATTTTTTAGAGTATGAACGGTTTCTTAATGATTTTAAATACTAAATTATGCGTTTATATGTGTTTATAAATTAAAAAGGTGGAAAAGAAAAAGATTTTAGTTTTTCACGGTATGTTAACCAAAGTACCCAAATTCCGCCAAAGGTGCGAAAACGCACCATTATTTTTTTGGTATAAATAAATTTTTTAGAGCCTCAAATTTTTCAAAACTTCTTTTCTAGTATCTATTAAGACTAAATATGATGATTAATTCAAATATTTCTACCGAATATTAGCCTTGGCCGTTAATGGGTTAAGGAAAATACCGAAAGCATACATTCGTTTTTATATTCATAAAGAATGTAGAAACAAAAATTTTAAAATATGTAAAGAATAAAAAATAGAAATACCGAAAGCATACTGCTCTGTGCTGCTGTGGCGAAGCACCAATCCCACGAATAAAAACGGGGCGAATTCTGACGGTAGCTATGAAAAATAAACTGAATAAACCTTCTCATAATTTGCCATGGTAAAAACTTCCCCTAGACCGGGAATCGAATCGCGAACCTTTGGCTTTTCGTCTTATATTGGCTTCGTTTTTTTATTGTAAAGACTTCAGAAATATAAAAATTATATTTATAAATTATAAAAAGTAGACAATATAATAAGAAATTATGAAAAATACCGAAATTTATATATTTATTTAAGAAGATGATTGCTTTCAGTATAATCATGGAAGGTCATCAGCGTCTTGAGTCTCTTTCTATCTCTGTCAAAGGTTTTTTGATGCAAATGGGCACACGTACTGATAATTATTACTTTGCGTCTCCGGTGGCGGAAAATCTCTTGGACCGAATCTTGACGTGGTAAAACCATCTCTGCACTCGGACACTTATTTCGGTCTCCTCCGAACTTACCACTTTTATAGGGCCCAGACTTTATTAGAGAAGAGATTATGGGCTGGATGTCGGCTAGAACTCATAGTGGTTCCTCGTGATCACGTACTATTTCTTGGCATGACTTCGTAATTGTCCGACGCCTACATAACGAGTGAAGTCGGCCCAAGTGAATCCGCATGTTTCATCTTTCCCCACCTCCACTCACATGTGTCTTCTCCTTCTCTATACCGTCCTATCCCACGTCTAACCACCGCGAAAAACCTACAGGACCCCCTTCCTACACACTCAGGAAGTGTACTCGACCTTAATAAGCATCCATAGGTTAAAATCCGCAGATCGACATAGCAGTCATAGCCGAGACAAAAAGGATTTGAAGAAGACTTATTGTTAGACAAATATAGTAAGGAAAATTGCCAGATATCGGCTGAAAATCATCAAAAAGAAGATTAAGATATTACTTTTCAGCAAAAGAGAGGAGGCTTAGAGAAAGATTCTAGGAGACCATGAGCTTAAAGATGTGAAAAAGTTTTCCTACCTGGGAAACCGATTTACCAACGATGGACGAAGCAAGAAAGAAATAGTCAGTTGAATAGCGCAGGCGAAGAGGCTTTCTACAAAAAGAGGAATCTCGCAGCTGAGAGTACAAGGATAGCAGTGCGGAAAAAATCATCAAATGCAGCATGCAGTATGTTGCATGTTTCTCCATTTCTCCGTGGCATACACTAAATCACATAATACTTATTTTACTGCGAAATTATTATGATTACGAGAAGCGATTGTGAATTTTGCTGGTAAATTTCGTTTGTGAAAAATTTTGAATTATTTTAATGTGCTTAATTTGTTAATTATGCGTATTTTTTTCTTTTATATTTTGTGCCACGAGGTATTATGTAAAGGAACATTGCAGGTAATTTAAATTATGTAAATGTATTGTGCGAATAAATGTAATAATAATAATTTCGTGGAAATCCCACACATTCATTAATCCAATAACAAAACATTAATAAAATTACTTTGCGGTTATAATTGTTAATATTGCTATGTTAAAAAAATAACCAGCTATAAATTCTGGGATGGTAGTCTCATTGATATTGCTTAGAGGTACCTAAAGCTACCCTTGGATGTAAAGCCTGTAAATGATTTGTGCAGATTGTTTTTATGTTTTGGGAAGTAATAAAACTTATTATTTTTTATATTATTATTAAGTTTTCATGAGAACCATTTTCTCTCCTTATCTTCTTAGGACTTCTTGATTGTTAAGCTGGTTCAATTTGATTTTCATTATTCTTTTGCTGCACAATATTTAGAATTCCTACGCACTTGATTTCTCTGCTACCGCCGTCGTCCAGTTCTAACTGCCACGTAGAAGCTCACACCAGATTAACATTTCAGCGGATTTCTTCATTATTCCTATATTCTTAAATGCCCAGGAGTAAGTAGGTCCTTCTTTTTGAGAAATGCTATCTTTGTCTGGGCTATTAAACTACTAATTCCTTTGTTCCTTCTTCCAATGATGGTTATTTTACTTCCAAAAGTAACAGATTTCATTCACTTATTCCAGTTTTTCCCTACTATGTCTAGTCTTCTTCTCTTATGCTACATTGTAATGTCTTAGTTCACTTCATACTGATATTCAGCTGACGTCTGATCACTATCCTTCCCACATTGACAAGAATCTTCTTCAATTCCTTCTTTGTCCATGGCTTACCTGAGCTACTAAAATAGACATGTAAAAGTTCAGTGCGAAATAAACGGGGAAAAAACTGGAAATATCGTGGAGACATCAAGGGAACCCTAAGGATATTTATAAATGAAACGGAGTGGCCACACTAATAACAAGGGGTTTGCCTAATCAAATTTTTAAATGACATTTACGGCCGTCTCTGTATCCTTAAATTTTTATCATCCTGGGGAGCTGAATAGCTCTGCTGCTGAATAGAGCTGCTTCTCAGCCCATAAAAAAATTCGGTTAATTTTCCATATTTTGGGAAACATTTTATTGGTTCCGGATCCACAAAAAATACAGTACAAAAAACTAGGCTTGCGAATATATTGATCGAAGGAGAGCTAGAAATTTTCCTTAGCTCTGTCCTCAGTCCACGTCTTTGAGGTAACACCTCAGTGTGTGACTCTAGGGGGTATATATGGAAATCGCTAACAGGATTTAGCAAAGAACTCTCACTAGGATATTTGTATTGACTTACTAAGGCCAGCTAATGCTAGATTTAGCTAACTCGTTGCGACGAAGTTGTAAATAATTGTTTCGTCGCTAAGGATTTGCTACGTATGAGAATGGCCTACCCTTAGGAGTTCATACACCAATTTTACAGTGTGACATGGGCATCGCGATACGGTCAGGTACGTATTGCTAGCTCGCTTATGATTGCTATCCGTTTTGGCTCCGTAAATCCATAACAAATGTCCAATTACATTTGCTTATTTGAAAACACACTTTTTCTGCAATTCAATAATCGCGAACACTTTTTTAACTTAATAAAATTTGGTTGTTCCTGTCAACCTTCATTTATAGGCGCAAACCTTTAATTTCGCTTATTTCCCTATCATTATCTGATCCATATCGCCCTATTACCAAAAACTTTAATGCCTTAATTTTTTTCGAACAAAGATTCTAACCGAAATTTATATTCCAAAACTTTTTTTGGAAAAATATTTTAATCCAACCGGTTTTATTTATTTTAACGAAAAGGTTTTCATATCAAAATATGTGTTACTAAAAGGGTTTTTGCCTGCATAGTGGAGAGTTGCTTAAATCGTACCGCTTCCCAAATCGCACCACCATCCTAAAAACCAATGTATTAGATATATTTGCAATCTAATGGCTGCATTTCTCCTTCTTCTTTCAAACTTCCTGCATCACCAAGCACACCACATTTCAATTGTGGCCACCAGTGTAGTGACAAGTCAGGTGCGTAGGTATTAAGTAAAGAGGTGTCTCTTCTGCTATTTATTTCGTCTTTTTACAAGCACATTGTAAACAAACGAGTAGTATTCACACATATTTTTAGCTACATTTAATATTTTTGAAGTCTATTGTGTTTCATTTAATTCTGTTAACAGCGCGGTATGATCACGTATTTAGGCAGTGGAAATAATTTAACATAAAATGGCGGTCGCTCCCAAATCGCACCACGTCTCTCTATACCTGTGCCATGTAAGAAGTCTTAAAAAAAAACTGCTGTGAAAAGACAATTCCAAGGCATAAAAACTTCAACAAAAGGCTTTTAAATTTAGTTTCAATTATTGCCGATTTTTTTATCAAAAACTACATCTATTATTAATGTCAAAGATACGACCATGATACGACTTATTTAACTTTTTTCGACCGTTATGTTCGGGGTATTTTAATTCACATGTTTGCTTTGTTAAGGGATCTGAAAAATAGCCTTAAATAACTTGCCTCCCTATTATAGTTGCCGTAGAAACATCATTTCCTTATTTTGGCCTCCAGTGGTGCGATTTGGGAAACCGGTTGCTTAAATCTCACCGTTAGCAGAGGTTTGAAATTGAATTTTTATACATGCGTTCAACTTGGAATCGATTGCCCTAAAAAATTGTGAGAGAAGTAGACACTCCTTATCATATTATACAGCATTAAAAACTTATGTTACGTCACTTATTTTCGAGTTGATTCGTTTTTTTTTCCAAAATTGGTTCGATCTAGGCAACCTTCCCCTATATCTTGCCAAATGGGTTTTTGCCAATATTTTTTCTACCAATGATGTTTATTCATTAGTATTTTTATGCCAAAAAGTTCTTTAAACCAAATAGCTTCTTTTGCATGAAATTTTAGAAGTCCATTGCTCGCTTAAAATCATTTCTTTGTCATAAAGCTTCCTTCGGGATGAGTTAACTTCCAAGTCGCTCGCTCCTTAACCTCCCGGCTCCGTGAATGTGAACTGAGCGGAGGACGAGATGTGCATGCTAGTGGGACGGGTCTAACCTTGACCCTTAAGCCGGGCATCCAATCAGCCAGCGCCTATAGTTCCAGCGACGCACGTTCAAAAGCGCACCCGTGCTCACTGCTCTAGTCATCGGAGAAGCGGCGGCGCCACCGGCGCGGAAGGAGTCCACGTGTCGGGGAAGATGTCCGCCTGCGAAATACGCGTAATGGCAGGAAGGAAGGAGGCGCGACAGACATCGCTAGAATGCAATGTGTTGGATTTGCCTAGACCATCATCCCAATGCTCTCTTTATACCTTCGCTGAAATGGGGTAGTTTCTTTGTTAACAGGTATGCAACTTATATCTTGTATGATATGCGGCACGATATTGTGAAAGTTGTTTATATTGGGTGAATGAGATATCGCAATATTTCCTCAGGATTTATCCGAACACGACTCTTTTCGTTGTTGCAACAACATTATCAACTGCAATTAACCCTTTATAAACCAGCGTTATTTCAGGGAAAGTCAAACTTGAATATTTGTCTTTTAGAAAATATGAACATTTCCTGGCAAATCACAACTACCAACAGTAGCTTTATATATGACCATTTCCATTTTGCAACATAAAATGACCAATAATTCATATCTATTTTTAGTAAAGTTGATAATGCAGAGTGCTCACATTTGAAATGATGTTTCTTCATGTTACTCAGAAGCAACACTGGGTTAGAAAGGGTTAATGCTCTTTTTGCCTTCGCTGAAAAGGGGATTATTTCTTTGGCATCAGGTATTTAACTTCTATCTTGTATGACATGCGGCAGGATGTGGTGGGAGTTCTCATTATTAGTTAAATGAGATTTCAATATTTCCACAGGATTGATAGAAAGAGGTGTATCTATCTCATGGGCACGAACATACCTGCATTAAGTAATTTGTGAAACTGTATTATAATGCTGTTGTAATTACTAAACGCGTCGTGTACAAAAAATCCTGTGGAAATATTACGATGTATGATTAAATTAGTATTTAACTTCATCTAAAACGTTTCGTAAATTTTCGCCCCTCATTTCAGTTTCCCTACGTTTTGTCTAGGAGTTTCAATATTAAGGAAATGATTCGATGTTAAAAAGTTCAACGGTAACTTTTTTTTAAAGCCTTCCTGATATATATTTGATTATGAAATGAGTATTTTAGCAAGGGCATATGCATATCTCTACTAACAATAAGTAATTATTAAAACTACATTATTTTCCTTGAAATAAACAAAAAATACCGACACCGCGCGCGAAATATGAATACGAATAATTTTCTTTTCTACGTTAATGTTTTTCCAAAATTCTTATTTATTTTACTTACTAGTTACTTTTAATTGTAATTTTGATATTTAAAAAAATAATTACGAATGCAAATGTATAGTTTCTCGAGGGCCAGAAAGAGCTACGGCAATAAATTAAAATTGGTTTTAGGTATCTAATTAGGCCGAAGTTGAGGAAAAATATTTTAGCTTCTTCAGATTGAAAATTGAAAAATAAATTTAAATGTGGGCATAATGTCAAAAGTCTCAAATAGTGGATAGTTTGGAACCAGCTCCCTGAGGCCGGAACAATTATCTTGAAAACATAATCCATTTCAGCTTGGTCAAGACTTCGAGGAGCAGAATCCACGGAACCGGAGCCAAACCAAAAATCTAGTTCACTCTGTACGAAAATATCTACGATCTATCACTTAGGGAGATTACTGTTACGGAGAGTCGTTTTTCTTGCGTGAGCGTAGCTCGGGATGTTCGTCTAAAGAATATCTGGGGCTATAGTAAGTAGGACTCGCAAAATGGAGACGAATAGATTTTATTTATAGTTCTTCCTAGTCCTTCAGACTCTAGGTTGAAATTAGTTACGATTAAAATTTAATCTCCAGGTTCAAATAAAAAAAGGATGACGGTAGAAAGTAGTGGAATGGAAACAGAATTCAAACGCCACACAAAATATAAATGTGTAACGGTCAATATGAGAAACAGTATTCATTTGTTTTACGTAAAAAATAAAGCAAAATAGCAATAGGTGCATGCAGTGGCGTATCCACGGAGGGCGGGGTTTCGAGGTTACAACCCCCCTTGAGCCTTTAAAAGAGGTGGCTAAAACGAGTATGATGCTTGAATTAATAAAAAATACTTTTTTAAAATTAAAACTCGTACAAAATTACAGTTTTAGAGTCTTAAAAGTCACATTTTCAACATCAAAAAGCTCCGTACCACCCTTGGCCTTGGGGTGTTTTCCAAAGACCCGGAATCTCCGGTAAACCCCTTCCATTTCAGAGTCCTGGCTACGCCACTTGGTGCATGCATACCTGCCTACATATGCATGTAAATGCATTACATATAAATAATAATACGCAGGAATTAAATCTCAAAACATTTGCTGAGCATTGCCTAATATCTCAGAACTCTTGAAGTGAACGAATTGAGTGGGTTAACCAAATAATAATGATAAACCTCGACACCTATCTTCATTGCGTCAACCTCCACTCCACTGAACATTACTATCTGGAAGCAATTATTAAATTAAAACTAATGTCCTGTTTAATAATGCGTTGTTTAAATTTTACGGAGTGTAAGCGTTAGGGTTAACGAACTCTCTCTGTTCATATAATGAATTTAATGCTCGTTATCCTAAATTACTTTTTATTTTACTATAACTAAAATATTTTCCAATAATGGCGTGAATAAGGAATACAATGTTGATCTAATGAACAAACATAGGCCACTATGTCGATTTCAATACACACGGGAAACAATACGATTGGACATTCCAACCAAAATAATCTGATGGTAGAATTGAGTTAATGATTCCCTATGTCCATCGTCTAACATAGGAAAAGTATAAAATAAGTGAGATCAAATTCGAATTAAAAAAATTACGAAATATTTATTAAAAATAATTTGAAACAAAAAAATTATTTTCCTCTGACTTCGCAATAAGGTTATTCTCAAATATCTGCCCCTCTTTTCCTTCGTGATCACTAATACAATAATATCGATATGTAGACTGCACCATTCCTTTGAGCACTCTTTAAAATCTATAGTTTGTCACTTTGGTTGTTCTAATATATCTGCTCAAATATCTGTGACCTCTGACCCCGAAGTGTCCTTCGGAGGTCAAAAATTAACGAGATGGATATGTTTACTACTCCACTTTTCTGGGCAACCTTAAAAACCTTTCGGTTAGCGGATTGGAATCTCACGATTAATGAAACCTAGTGGAAGGTTTTCAGCTTTGACTTTAGATGCATGCATTTAGTATTTTTATGAGTTCTTGACGACAGGGATGAACTGAAATCCTCGGTGGTAGATAGGGAAAATCATCGACGTTTCTGCCGGTTCCTCGTCGATCATTTGAGGAGGGTCATGTCGGTCGGATAACCCAGTACGCAGTGAAGACTTGCAGTGCCCACGCTTTGCTTTTACTCAATTCTTTTACGCCACTCCTTCCTTCTTTGGTTTTACGATTCGGAAAAAAATGGTCCGTCCTCACTGCCGTTAACGGCTTGGACTTTCCGTGGCGGAAATGGTTCCGCGGCGACCGTTGGAAACGTTCCTTTTCTCCTTTATTTAACGTTTTATTTACGTTTCTTTTTCTTTTGAGGATTTCGAGGGCAAACTCTTGAGGGAGTAGAAATAAAATATTTGCATCATTTTTATTTACGCTTCCTGGTTTCCTTAGGAATGCGTCCAAAGAATCGAACGAAAATGAAATAAAACAAATGACGGGAGACAGTGCCGCGACGCTTACTTGTGTGCGGTTCCTGCCTCCCCAAGCATCATCCCACATTTTAACGCCTACACGTGGATGAAATGTGTATATATATCTGTGGACGAGAGTATGTTCCGTCAGCAATTTCATCTGATACAGTGTATATCTGGTGTATAGGTTAGTGGTGTCATGGTGACGGAATGCCCCGGAACGCCGTTCCGGCACTGGTTAAGAAAATTTATTTATTTATTTTCCATTTCCCCGTAAACAGCACATTGCGGCCTTTACAACGGGTTTTTCAACATCAACAACGCACAACACAAACATCCATGCCCTGGTTAGGGATCACCTACTCAGGCGGGATTCGAACCCCCGACCTACGGATTGGCAGACGAGGACTTTACCCCACCGCCACCGAGGCCGGCAAAAAGACATAATAGTCAAATACCACTTTTATCAATTTTGGTGCCTCAAATTTTCAAATACATGCATTCGTAATTAAAACAAAAATTAATTTTAAAATATGCAGACGTAACTTGTTATACAAAAATAAAAAAGTTAAGGGAATTGCACCTTCTGGCACTGCTAATATTGCCTTGACACCACTGGTATAGGTCGAAGTTAGCTTATAGAATAACCTCAGAAACGATATCTCGCAGTTATTTATAGACACTAATGTGTCCTTGAAGCTAGTAAGCTTCACGATGGCAGTAAACAAAAGAAATCCGGGTTTTGTCCTCTGTTTATCAAATTCTGTTTCATTTAGTTGTAAACATCACAAGTTAAGGAGATGCCCGAAAACGGTGCATTACTTATGCTTTAGAATTTGTCTGTACCTCTCTAAGGAATGGAAAAAATATCATTTGGACTTAAGTCACTATGAAGAGACAGCTCTGGCCTGATTAGGTATCTTGTACCAGAAGGGATTATTGGGGTATTCTTTTTACGGCTCTGTGTAGACAAATTGAATGCGGGTCGGGAATGACACCTTTCTACTTTTCCGAGTGGTGTGGAGTACGGTGGCTGCGCGTATTTCGCTCTTCCATTGTTTGTTCGATCCATCGGTGGTGCGCTCATTTCCTTTCTCGACCCGTCTTAATGAAGGCGATGAGGGAAGCGGTGGGGGGTTGTGATTTGACGCCCCGGGCATTGGCGCACGGCGCGTGAAAGGTGCTGAGAGATAGGGTGTGGCAGGGATCCTTAGAGCTTTCCAACACCTTTCTGTTCTTCTGCGGGCGCCTTCTGTCTCTTATGGCAGCCTTATTTTTAGAGTAAGCAGTCTAACTCTCCGATGTCTAATGTTACTCATAGTGCCACCTACTTGTAGAGGTACTGGCGAGGAAAGACACAGGTATTTTAATTAAATGAATAACCTTTGAGAAAAAATTCTATTATGTCATTTTTGGTGTATCAATATGCTGTATTTTTTAAATATTCTCCTTCACGATAGAATATCTGTTTATTTTGCCGTCAATGGTAACTCATTTAATTAATTAAAAACTTTAAATGAATTTGCATCTGCTGCAATCTTTACGAGCAATTTATGGAAAATTGCCAGTAAGGTTTAATTTATTAATGTGTTATTCCGACGTTAATAAGATAGATTCCTACGAGGTTAATGGATATGAGGTTAACGGGGGATACGAGGTTAATGGGGGATAGGAAAAAATTTATAAGAACCTACATTTGGAGTATGCTTCCATATAAAAGTGAGGCATGGACTATGACAGCAGCGGAGAAAGCAACGTTAGAGGCCTTCGGTATGTGTTGCTACAGAAGAATGAGGATCAATAAGATCGAACTAGTTGCTAAAGAGGAAGACCTAAGAAGACTAGGAAAGAAGAGAAGCCTCCTGAAAACCTTAACAAGAAGACGGAACAACCTTATGGGCCACATCTTGAGACATGATAGCCTGCTGAAGACAATCGTCGCGTCTTGGGGAAAGTGGATGGCAAGAACGGAAAAGGAAGACCTCGAACGAAATATATGGAACAGGTAAAGAAGGATGTAAAAGAGAAGAAATACGTAAGTGTGAAAAGATTAGTTGATAGGAGAATTGAGTGGAGAGCTGCGTCAAACCAATCCTGGGATTGTTGACCAGTGATGATAATGATTATTAGTGGTAGTATCAACATGTCCGGTAACGAATAGTAATTACGGAATGAACTTCTGCATGATTTCGTCGTTTGGTCTTGCCATAATGCCTCATCCATTCCGCGCCTTTTATCTAGGAGTGAATCGCCATGGGGTGTACGGAAGCTCTATCAAAGAATAAAGAATCGTAGTTGAGCGTCGTACCCCTACTACTCCTCCATCTATCTCTCAACGCGGAAAGCTTCCCTTATCTTTTTCCGCCCGCCTTTCGTCATTTTTTTTCTCTGCTGTGTTTGTGTGCACATCGCTTTCATTTCACGCCTCGTGAAGTCCCTTGGCGTGCGCCGTTTCTTCTAAGCTTCAATTCCTCTTCTCCTCTACTATGCCCTGCGGCGGAGCGTCCCTGTGGGGAAGAAAAGGATGAAATAAATAAGACGCCTATCCCTCCTTCTCTACTCTGCATGAAGAGAGGGATGGGTTTGGAAAAGAACATAGCACTAGAGAAAAGAGGAAGTTTGTAGTTGCAAGGCAAGGTTCTTAGACTGTAAGAACCTTGGTTGCAAGGCTGGGTGAGGTCGGTGAAATGATCTACATCTACAGCTACGTATTACCCCGCAAGCCGCCTGAAAAAGACGTGTGGCAGGGGGTGTTAGGACACCAGCCGTCTACACATAAACAGGAATTGCTCAAACAACATTACGACTAGCATTTATTATAGTCCCTCATGGTTCGGGGGAAAAACGAACTCCCATATCTATCCATTGGCCTCTACTCATAACCTCTGGATGAGTCTACAATGACAGTTTCTATTTCCTTGTGTGAGGAACTAAAATATTTTTATCGTATCATAAAAGGACATTTTTTGTTATTTTTCTGACGGCCTTTTTTGCAAACGCTCGATTTCAAAATGATGTGAAATACCCTTAAATAAACACTTTGATGCGGCGCTTAACAGATATATCCTAGTTCCACTTTACTAATGGCTACAGTGGTTAACCCTCCATTAAATCTACATCTACATAATACCCCGCAGGCCGCCCAAAAGTCGTGTGGCAGGGGATTTTAGGATACTAGCCATGTATACATAAAAAAGAAGTGTTCTAAGGAAATTACGACTAGCATTTATTGAAATCCTTTATGATTCGGGGGAAAAACGAATTCCCATATCTATCCTTTTGGCAGAATCTCTCTTAATTTATCGCTTCTATCAGTCCTGGAAATATAGTAAGGTTCCAAGATGATGTTCTCCGTAGGCTGCATTTTCCGGGTTTCACCGCGTAGTGGTTGCGTTGGCGACAACAGTTTCTCCTGCATTCCAGCAGGCGTCTTCAGGTCGAAGTGATTATGCCGTGTTTTGGCCACCGTTATATAGGTAGCCAAAACACGGCATAATCACTTCGACCTGAAGACGCCTGCTGGAATGCAGGAGAAACTGTTGTCACCAACGCAACCACGACGCGGTGAAACCCGGAAAATGCAGCCTACTGTACCAGCGCACCGCGGAAGCCTTCGCACCAACATGATGTTCTCCGTATCGATCCTAAAGATGTCCATTCTCAAATGTTCAAGTAATCTAAGCCAAGCTCAATGATTCATAAAGGTATCGTACTACTCACTTCTATTTATATTCTATTTCACGACTCTACTACACGTGACTTTGTGTTTTCCTGGCACACGACGAGGACGAATTATTCACGAGATTCCCATTTGGTGAGCTGCTAAATCAGAGCCGTTGCGTTACGTTGACACTTCGCGTCGTTTTAGTGGCTAACTCTGCCATTGTCCTCAGGGTGTTCAGTGCTGGGTCAAACCCGGACAAATTTTCGGCTCTGACTGAACATCTCACCTGGTGTTAATCCCGTGAAGAATTAGAAGCAACAAATGTTTTGATCGGCTTGCAATCAACAGGAAGCATTAGGACAGTGGCACGGTTAGGAATTTCGTTCGTAGGTGGTCCAAAAGCAGTGGAGAACATTAGAAAAAAACAGAGTACTAAGTAGGGGGTTTTAAACTAATTTTAACACTTAATCATAATCGAAAAAAATTAATTTGTTAAAGAAATATTTGTTTTTTTTGTCATTCATGATTTTTCAATATGTTGTTTTCTTTTATGGAGGAGAATAATTGCATTTTTATATTTCGGGGGAGTGGGGGCGGTCCGGACCCCCCGGAGAGTGGTCCGGAGAGAGATAAATCATGACGAAAAAAGCCATTCGCCTCCTTTTCGTGAGTTCGTGACGTCACATGAGTTTTGGCTCGTGATATTTTAGCAGGAAACTTTCAATGAGGTGAGAAATCGCTCGCGAGAGAGTGAACGACATCAAACCACATGAGGCCACGGCATAAGCGCAAAGGTTTTCTATGAAGTGGAGACCCGCAAGGCATGAGTATGCGACGTCATCAACTTATGACTCGACAAGTAGATGAGGAATAGATGAAAAAAAATGTTTTTGGTACCTTTTCTTTGCAAACACAAACACGTTCGACGATAATTTATGATTGCTGAATGAGTCCATTACCTATAGAGTAAGCAAAATACCAAAATCATATCCGCAGTGGTGGATATTTTTTTAGAGATTGCCCGATCCTTGCTCGAGTGCATTGTGCACGGCACGTCAAATACAACACTCAGTCTTCCGGATGGGACGTTAGTCCGTGGTCCCTTGACGGTTTTCGTCGTAATGTGACTATTTCCGAAGCCGGGCCTTTCTCAATCCTTCATTTCCTGACACTCCTTCAAAGCGTTTATGACCTCCAAATAACATATCATACCTTCCATTTGTATACATGGAATTTATAGCCAGTTACGGCTTTGGCTACGCAATGTGCGCAATACAGTGGAAGTTCGATATATTGAAATAAAAGCTAGCTGCACTTTTCCGCAACTATATAATTCGTACGACGCATTTCGCCTCGCGGGGTCTGGTAAAAGACATTCCATTTTGAAACGAAGCCAAAACGCATCGTAGGCATTAAATAATTGCAGAAAAGTGCAATCACCTTTTATTTCAAAATGTAGTTAGAAAATTGAATTTGAAACAATCCCTCCTCGCTCTGACTAAAGCAATTCATTTCTTACAAAATACCGATTCCACAAAATTTTCCGAGCCTGGATTAAAGAACACAAAGATTAAAAATCTTCTTTGCTTCAGGACGTATGGTGCAATCTTTTTTCGAAGACGTTTTAATAATTTAGCTTAGGAAATTCTTTAACGCGCAGTTCTTTGCTGTTCCTCTCCTCGAGGAATGGTTTTGATTAGCAAATCAAACGCAAGAGGTTGATAAAGTTTTATGTTTCCATGACTACGGCATACGGTTGGGGAACACACTCAAAAAGGCTTTGTAGTTAAATTGCCCATCAAAAACTTCACTTGTAAAAAGACATTTCTTTCCTTGCCTAATGCACCCGTTTTCGGTTGTTTTTTTGAGCATGGTGTAACTGACGCGGTGCATTGCGTCGCTTAATTTAAATGTCAGGTCCTTCTCTTGCGACGAGCGATCGTGAGGCGTCCCGAATAATCCACCCCATTTTCCGGGTTCTATATCAAATCGAGGAAGCGCTCCTAAAGCATTCGGAAGCGGGCGGTGTGGTAATTAAAATTCGCAACTGACTCCTCTCCGTGTTAGCGTCAGTTCCTTGACGTGAGCTCCCGAGGTCGGTGGGTAGCCGTCAGAGGTGGGGAGTCGTTGAAAACTCCAGGAGTAGGATCACTAGGTATAATACTAAATGATGTAATATAATGTGATATAACGTTTAAAATGTTATATAATATTTTATATGCATTATTTAATTCATATTACATCCAATGCATCTATGCATACAATTTAATGCATATTACATCTAATTTACAATGTAATTATTTGATGGGGATGTTGTTTTAATATTATTATTGCAGGGTTTCAGTGGAGAGGAAGAGTTAATTAAAACTATTTACTTTTCATGTTAGCCTTCAGTGCCATAAAAATTGATAGAAACATGACCAACGGATTTTAATTTACAACTATATCCTAACTTTAATTAAATATCAAAAACTAAATAATTTCAATCCTTTAATAGGCATTGGAAAACTAAAAAGTTTTTACGCAAGCCAGCGCTTTAAACTTTCTAAAGATAGAAAAATGACGAAATTAAATTCCGGACTCAGACATTATTCTCGAAAACACGCAACAGAAAACATGCCTCTTTACCTACTACAAACTGCTCCAAGAATTTAATTGTATAACATTCAATTCAAAAAGAACTTTCCATACATTTATTGTCAATTTCACTATGGTTTCTGACGCCTGTTCCAGCATCGTAAACTTCGAGTAAGTGTATTAAGCGCCAGTTTCACGCCGTTCAACGACTTAGCGATTTCATGACTATTTGAATGGCTAATGGATTATGTACGCAAACATTTGTGAAAAGAATTTGTATCTTTATTAATCTAAATTGCTTTAGAATTTCAAAAGCAAATTCATAAATGCATTCAAACGGGTATTTCGGCGCTTATATCCTCAATTTATCGTCATTCATCGCCGTCCAATATTATAACCTCAATCGCACTTATCAATGAGGATATCGAGAGAATTAACAGTTGGGCGCAGGCCAATCATTTGGTTCTTAATGACAAGAAAACAAAAGCAATAATTATCGGGAGCAACTACTTCTTCCCCCAATTAGACCATGAAAATCTACCAAAGATTAGAATCGGTAGCCACAATATACCTTATGAGGAAACGGTAAAAAACCTCGGAGTTATATTTGATCGAGCCCTTAGCTGGAAGCCTCAAACCCATTATGCGAGGCGTAAATTTTTGGGATCACTGCATCAACTTTTCAGAGCCAGAGAAATACTTACACTCGACATACAAATTTCTTTAGTAAAAACATTAGTCTTCACTCACCTGCATTATTGTGCAGCCTTATTTACTAATCTAGACGACGAAAACAATAATAGACTCCAAGTGGCCATGAATTCAGCTGTAAGATTTATTTACGATTTAAAAAAATGGGACCATATTAGTAACTCTTACAACCGCCTTAACTGGCTTAAGTATAAAGAGCGTCGCACCCTTCTGATAATATCTCTAGCCTTTAGTGTCTTAACGACCGGTTACCCGCCATACCTGTACGAGAAATACGTTAGAAAATCTGAAGTACATAATTACCCACCCATAATCATACCATTGACCTCCATATTCCAAAACATCTCACGCCTCATATGAACAAATCATTCATAGTAACCGCCTCACGAACATGGAACTCTCTCCCAGCCCAAATAAGAAGCAGTACAAATATCAATAGGTTTAAACATAGCACATATGGGTTTCTGAACAATGCCTCCTTAACCTCAAGTTGAGTATCTTTTGTGTATATTCATGTTTAGCCAAATTCTTATTATTATTGTTAGTGTTATTGTTATTTTTATTGATACATATGTGAATAAATGGTCAACTAAATATAGAATTGTGCTAAATCACAGTGTTATCCTAATGTTATGGTTTCTTTAAAAAAATGTTTGTTTGTCATAATTGTAATAATGTATAGTCACCTTAAATTCTTGTATTTAGTATGTTATATCTAATTGTAAGTGCGATTATTTATTTTTTTTGTAGAAATTATTGTATTGTTTTTTCATGCTCTTGGCGATCTGCTCTGATTGCATTTGCCTGTAATTATATTTATTTACTTTTTTACTTCTATTTATCTACCAAGATGGAAATGTAGAAGGCTGTACTTTTATTTTCTCATGGGCCCCAGTGCCTACGAAAATAAACGACATTATTACTATAATTATTATTATATCCTCATTTTTGAAACGGTTGCTAAGGCGTCTGAAGAATTTTCCACGGCGAAATGAGCGTCCTTTGTGCTCAATTATTCCGTTTGTTCGACTTATAGAGTGACGCTTTTACCTATTTTCACCGTTTATGGACAATTATTGAACTCACATGACTCAACTACGTGTCTTTACCAATTATAACCCGTTTGAAGAATTCAAGGCTCTTAAATACTATTTAAAATAGTCGTCCAATATGGAAAGAAGGCACTACCATTTTTTCACGTTTAATCTTAACCGGCCTCCACTGTTTCATTTATCGATTCTTGTTATTGATTTTTAACTTACTTCAATTGTCGCATCGGATTGAAATTTCGCACCTTTGATTACTTCTGATGACAATATAATATTCAATAATCAGACATTTGAAGTCTTCTCCAATCAATTTAATTGTACATATGATGATTGGTTTTAAATTTTCTTGTACGTGGCGCTCGTTTTTTTTCTAGAGCTTTTGACATTGAAAATTGTCGGAGGAAACAAGTTCAAGTCCAGTCAATTACGAAATTTTGTTTTCCAATTTTAACCTTTTTTTTAAAAATATCTTGGGGTTTAATCAAGAGCGGCTAACTGTAGAAAATGTGCCAAAATTTTTAATCTTCATCTAGTTATCTTGAACTCGCATCTGAAAATTCAGCAGATCAAATTTTTGAAAGCTGCTCAAAGTGATATTCTGATATTTAAAAAAAACTTTTAATATGCACACGAGGTTATAATTAGCTGAAGACGAATAACTCGAGAATTTATTCCGCATGAATGCCGCGGCAGAAATGTTTCAATGGCTCTGGTTTAATCGATTACATTATTCACCTTTAAATAGTAGAAAACTAGAATAACAAATATCTAAAACAAAGTTCTCAAGAAGACTTTTGCGGAGATAATGATCACAGCGGGAAATTTATTTGAAATCTATTTTGTCCTTTATTTTTACATAAATATTTTAAGGAAGGTTTTATGAGTTCGAACATGATATTTTCAGATGTAAAAAATTTGCTATCTCTGCCGAATAATTTCCGAACATAAAATTTTAAATGGTTCCTTTCAAATGATTACAGAAGTGAAGGACGGTTAGAGTCTCAGATTTTGTTCAATATTCAGCAAATATGTATTTCTAAAGAAACATTCCTTGCATAATTTTTCGTTATTGCCAAAGTTCAACGGTGCTTAGCTCATTTTTACCTTTGTTCTTGTTTAAACATTAAATTTAGGATAACTTATTATGATGACTTTTTTTATAATAATGAAACTGGTAAATGCCTTCTTCCTAGTGGCCCACCTCAGAATTCGTCGATATTTTAAAATTTGCCGACTGATAAATATATTTTCAAAAATATTTAAAAACTTGGATTTCTCTCTCGATCAGAGCGTTATTTAACCGATATAATGGGCATATCATGTAATGATGTTTTAACTAGTTGCTAATGACCATAAAATTATGAGCCACAACTCTAGTGAAAAAATAATGTTGGCGATAATTATCATTCATGTTATTACCGAGATATTTGTTTTGCAATTTATGCGAGAGAAAAAATTAGATTTGGGCTTAAGAAATTAGCTCTTAAGACTTGATTTTGAAGTTGAATTTTGCGGCAATAGCAAAAAGGGGGAAATTACTATCATAAAATAAATAAATTTTATGTGAAATTTTACTAAATGAAATATTGCCATCGCTACGTAATGAGCCTATGAATTATGGTGGAAAAAGATCGCCAATAATCGAAGTAACGTTATAGATAAAATTATATGTACTTTCGACTTCATGTATTTGAAAGTTACACCTGTAAAGATTTTAGTTTGATTATATGTGCACATCGATGACCGTTCAATTTGAATGACGTATTCATAACTGCTATAGTCCTGAGGAAAGGGAAGTAATATCTCTGAAACACTTTGGCGGAAAAATTCGCCCATGAAGTCATTCCATTAGAGACCTACTGCACTACCGAAAATCCCATCACGAAAATAATCCTCTGTAAAAGAAAAAAGACAAATAAAAACACGAAGCAATTGCTTGTGAAATTCGATACGCGTGGGCCTCAAATGCAGCTCAATTCGGTGATGCGATGCTTCGTATCTTCCGGTCTCAAAGCCTTTTCATCGCCAAACAGGTAGCCCAGGCAGTTTGTCCCGAATTTCCAGCGGATTGCGCACTTGAAGGCGCCTTTCGAGGAAACGACGTGCGTTTTGAACACGTTTAAAGGAATCACTGAAGAGTAGTTGGATGGATACTGCTTTCCTGATGGAGAAGGGAAGACTTCAAATCCAGATTCGTGGTTTCACGAAAATCATTTCCAGAATGCGATTCGGAGACCGCGCTCTCATTTCGGTTATCATTTTGTGGAGTTTCTGGGGGGGTTGGAGGGGACAATATGGTGAGAATTTTTTTGCGGGGGGGTTGAGGATAAGATATGTGTATATTTTTCTATATATGTATATTTCTAAACACCTCTACGGCCCCTTAAGAAACTGTTTAAACCCCCTTCATCCATTCTAAGCCATATTTGGCATTTCCTTGTGGAAGTAACTTTATTTTTGACATAATTTTCTACCTGTACTTTTAGTATTTAACTGACCGTACAAATAGTTTCACAGAGATACGTCATCTTATAAAGTTTTACATTTCGTTTACCATTTGTACATGAAGAATCTATTGTGCTGTGAAGCTGTGGGATCAGTCAAAAAATGTAATGGATAAGAAAATATTAATTACTTGAAATTATGAAATGTTTTCTTTTTATTTATTTGCATGGAACCGGACTTGAAAGAGTGTGCGATCAATTAGCATTCTGCACAAATATCAATACACTGGGTCATGCCCAGCGAGCAGTCAGCATTGATCTCATATGAGTGGTAAAAGATTAGAACATAAAAACAATGTTAGTTAACCGTGCTAAAAGATTAAAGCAATTACGAGGCTTGGATTTTCATTCGAACGAATAACGTACAAAATAGAGCATCCTATTTAATCTCGTTCATGTGACTTCAAATACTTAATTTTCAATCCATAAAAATGGCAATGAACATTACTAATGGAGAACGTTGATGCTGAATCACTGCATAACATTTGTAATCATTTACAAAATTTTATCCAATGCTATGAAAACGTTCATTTCAATATATGATTCAGTAGGATTTTCATTTTTTAAATTTTATTATTACAATCCTCATTCAATTTCATTTTTTGATGAGCGAAAGGCTCTGAACTTCAATCATCTAGTTATAAATCGTCGCTAGCACTCGTCATCACGGGTTTTTGTGTTCATGTATTTAAACTGAACTACTCTTATTATGCTAAATTAACACTCACATGAAGACCGATGATTGTTGGAGGTAATTAATATTGGCAAATCAAAAATCTAAAAGCAATGGAGTGAATAAATATTCCTTTGAATGACTTCTATCAAAGCTATCAGGGAATAAAAGTCCCTTAAACTGATAATTAGCCGAATGTAAAAAACTCTGCAAAAGCAAAATAAAGAATTTTCATTTCCCTCATCATATGCGCAGACTGTTTACAATTTTGTCAATCAATTAAAATAAATGTTTCATTGCAATTATTTTTATTCGCTTAGAGAAATTTATCAAATGATTTCTCTGGAATTTCAGACGATGATAAAATATTGAATTGACGAATCTTATTCGCTCAATTTATTTTACATTTATATTTTCAAATATCAGGCGACACGTCAGCCACGGCAAAGTGCCATTCAGAGTGTTAGCTTAATGCTACTTCGATTCTCATTCAATTCATATTTAAATAAGCAATTTTTTACTACAATACTCGATAACGCTAGTATCTTTTTGCATCCTTGAATACTTGTTTGTGCTTTACGCAAATATCACGATACGCCATGATAACTTTATTACTTTTTAAATTCCTTGAATGATCTTAAAATACTATTTTACATAATAGAAAAGAATAGGATAATAATTTATTATTGCGGATTATTGCATCCTCTGGGAACAAATTTTTAATTGAATTTTGAAGAACCACATTGTTGATTGTATTGTCGATTACTAAAAAATTTGAGGACATCTTGAAATTTTCAGGGTACATGGTATAAAAATTTCCCGCATTTTACTGTATTTCAAATACAAAAAATATATCTGTGTATATACCGAGGCTAATTTTTATAAAATTAATAAAAAGGCTAATGCTTACTCTATTCTACAAAACCCACTGGACACAGTATAATGGATAAACGCTAATCGGAAATACATTTGGTCGAGATATCGCCCATCATCTTCCAATATAAACCATTACTTGCCAGTTACGTAAGAATGCGAACGCAACTCTTAAAGAAAAACCCCATGTCGAGCTGATCAACTGAGTGTGAAAAAAACTGCGTTTCAGTACTGATGACAAAAGAAAATCGAGTATAACGCGGGCAGTCAGCGTTTATCCATTTTACTGGATACAGAGGGAAACCCGGAAGAATAGCTGCCTTTGTACACTAATATAAGGTTCGCAATGTTCACTTACTTTCGTGTCCTGTAAAATTCACGTATGGTGACTTACTGACTTGCTATCTTTCCCATGTCAACGGTTCAATAATTATCTTCACAACGGAGTTGCACTTCTTCTCTTACGGTGTTGCGTCACAGTGTTCAACTACAATTGTAAGAAGTAGCAGGCCTTTTCTGGTCCCTCTGCCAGTTCTTACCGTTATCGCATCTCAGCGTAAGGGAATTACTTCATATGCAAAGAAAATTTAAAGATTATTAGATAATTATTTTAGGGAATCATAGTATAGGGAAATTGCATACTTTTTATAAACAGTATGCTGATATACTACAGTAAATACTTAGTACCGCAATATACTTTTTTCCGCTTAAAATTCAGTTTATACCCTAGAAAATGACTCCCAAAAGTCGCCCGAGTTTCGCGGGCTAAAAAATACCGCCCCCACTAATCTTTGGCTGTGACGTCATAGTTCAGTACGAGTCCAAGATCCAAGCCCAGCAACTGCAGGTTTGGAAGAGCCACGTTGCGTTTAAAGGAGAACACGGGTGAAATAAGGAAAAATTACAAGTGGTGCATTGTTCCTCTGTGCAATAACACCCCAGAAAAAATTTTCGTCTGCATTCCCACGGAGGAAATTAGAAGAAAAGCCTCGATGCATGCCGTCTGTCGGGATGAGCGTTGCGGAAAAATAAGAGTATAATAAACGGAATGATAAACCCGTGTGCTATGTGAGCGAAGATAACTTTAATATAAATAATATTTCCATATTTAATTGACTGAATAACTTGAAACTGAGATTTTTCGATAATTCGGCCGCCGTAGAATAAAAACTCAACTTCCGAACAAAAATCGAGATAGCGTGTTTCTCGATGGTTACGATCGTTACGATGGACTCAAATTAAAGTGCCTTAATGATTATTAAGGCACTTGTTCAATTTCAGTTACGGAAGGACATAGAAAATTCCATGATGTTTAAAATCAAGGGAGAAAATATGAAAATATAGAGCAACGTTGATCCTCATGCATTCGAGTGCCAGCCAAGAAGACAGCGTTTTCTTCTACTGTCGGCGTCAAAATGATGTGCCGCTGTACTTTGCAAATTTATATCCTGGATTCACTGCATGGTATAATAATGAACAATACGTCATTTTAAGGAAATTTTATCCTAAATTCTGATTTATTTTATTACAAAAAAATTCAAAAATGTAGACACGGCCAGTGCAATAAATGACTCCGCGCACCGAAAAATTAGCCGTTTTGTCAACTTCATGAACTTTGCAACTCAACCTAGGGAAAACTACTACGTCTACAGCATTCATCTTCCACATTAATTTACACTCATTAGTGCGGATTAATAAAATGACTTTTGGGTATTTTTAGAACTTATATTTTGTTATAAATTAATGAAAATATTTAAACATTATCTTGTCCCATAGTTTATCCCGAAAGATAAAGGAAGTTGTAGGTGGAAAAAGAATGGAATCCAGAGGTGGTCAAAAAAAATTAATCGCAGCATTCTTTGATTTTATTCTACGCCGTTGCTTGCTTTTCAGAAAAAGTTGAGTCACAAGAGAAATCGTTCCGCGGCCCTTAATTTGGAAACTGTGGAGATAGAGGAAGACGTGTGGATCAGCAATTTCCATTTAGTTGGTTTTGTCAGGATAAACCAAGGATCCATTTAAAGGTTGTCAGGCCATCGTATAAAGATAGGATCCTGATGTGCACCACAGGGGAAATGGGGTGTTTGAGGGAAAGTCAAACCTAAAGTTGCCAAAAGAATGTGCAGTTCTATGTTGCTCTTTCCCCAGTTAAAACCAAATAGAAATTGGATTGGGATGATATTTTCACCACGGGTTCCAGTGATAGTGAGAGAGGAGGTGATCACGGTCATCGTCGAAGGTCATCCCTCTAGGATTTCCGATACGGAATTTTTAAGTGACAACCGATCGCAATGACGATGAGCTCCGCCTTTAGAGAAGGTTTAAGATATATCGTGAGAAAAGCTCCCAAAATGCATTAAAGACTCTGTTTGGAAAACATGCACATTTTAATGCTAATTTAGGAAGTATTTCATTTCAAAAGTAACTTATTAACACCTGAAGACGTTGTGTTTATTATAATGATCGAAGTGCGATTGACCGATTCTTTCTGCTGAATAGGAAGTGGTTTCGGGGTTTTGAGTCACAAGATGGTAGATTGTGTTGAAAGTTCGTCTATATTATCGCTACTAAATTGAAACATTAATATTCTGGCTTCCTCAGAGCTTCCTGTCGCCCTCCAGGCAAGGTATTTTTAAGTTGAAAGTATCATCGACAGCTTCGAGGTGGAAATAAGTTCACCATAAGACTCTACCGGACTGCCAAAAGAATACACATTTCACATGAGTATACGCTTTCGCCAATATTATACGCAAGTCTCACTTTGTTATGAACTATAAAACATTACAGATGCTCATCAGCTACCTTTCCATTTCCCGGCATCGACTTTCCGAGCCGACGAAGTCTACAGTTTCACTAAAATACCCTGTTATCATGATGGAATCAGTAACAGGAAGCTTGCTAGGATCAGCCTAAGAATAACCATATGCCTTCATCTTTACGCAATCTATCGCTTTCAATGGAGGAGAAATAGATCAAATAATAGCCCTGAAGTCACAATGAACAACTCCGATACGTCTGCACTTCAATAAATGAATCATAACCACGCCGTCGCATGTATTAAAGTATGCAACCTATACTATGGCCGTGCCGCCGTGCCTCGTACTGAACTATGACGTCACTTTTCTACCAGCCAATCATCGGGCGTTTTCGCTTCTCACTTGAATTTGAAAATTCTCGTGAACTTTGATGCATTAAATATCGCAAACCACGTCATAAAATAATAAAAAAACTTTCACCGAGGTATGCAAACATATATTTTTATATAATTTTGGGGCTATTGATTATATCTGAAATATATGCAAGTTCCCTATTGTAGGTAGCGCCCTTGGCTGATGGTCAAAGATCCCGAGATCAAATCCCGAGTGGAGCTTCATAATCCTAAAAAAGGGAGGTTGTGCACGGAAAGTAAACTCCCTGCCCAAAATGTGTGACATACACACGCCCGCCAGCGGCTTAGGCCGGAGTAAACTCTACCCTCACCTATCCTAGCCAAGCTTCCTTCAGATATGCAAGCCTTGAGATACCCAAAATTAAAATAATGTGAGAGCGATTTCGCCCTAGGAAATTTCCCCTAACAGATGAGTGTGTGAGATTTACTCACATGCGGCTTAATCCGGTGCGAGCCCTCCCCTCACCTATTGAAGTCAAACATCCTATGAGATGCCAAAAATGAAAATCCTGTGAGTGCGAGTTGGCCCTAGGAAAGGAACTGACACCTACCCGATGTGTATGTGGAAATAACTCGCCTGTGGTTTAGTTCGGAGTGAGCTCTACCCTCTTTTATCCAAGCCAACCTTTCTTCAGATACCCAAGCCTTCAGGAAGAGTTCTCGGGTTTCCAGCCGGGTCCAAGGGCTTTTCAGCACCGACGTGTGCCATCATCTTCAGGGTGAATGTGAACCTTAGATCCTTCACCCAAGGTTTCATATTCCAAAATAAATATCCTGTAAATGCGAGTTGGCACTGGGATAGGAACTGACTCCTATTTGATAAGTGTGTGGAATTCAATGATTTCTTTGTAGATTGCAGCGTAGTGGGATTGTGGATGGAGCTTTGGTGTACTGGTCTTAGAGTACCGGAATTAAATCCTAGTAAATCCATTATGGGTAACAAATAAAACAGCAAGTGCCCGATCGATAAAAATTGGCACTTTTACTTTGAAATAAATTATTTAATGGCTTACAATTAGTGAGGGTTAGAAGTATTCTCAAATATCCTAACCAACATTCGGATCGAATAAAGACCTATTTGTGTGCCGTATGAGATCATCTCAGGTCCGCGGCTAAGTTCAAGTTGAGCCCTACCCTTAACTTCTCTAATCAACCTTGAGTTTGAACTAGAGGTGAGTGAGGACATGCATTTTTAGCTTGTAATACATTACTAAAGTGACCAATCCATCATGAGGAACTACCTCTTCTTAAACAAAAAATGGGATTTATAAATAAAAATAAATTTTTCGATGCATCATTTCAGTTTTTCCGAGATGGGTTACGGAGTTGAGTAAATGGTCCGTTTTTAATGCGCGTGGAGGGAGGAAAGTGATAAAATATTAGTGAGCGTATGGGGAGGTGGAGGGACCATTGGGAGTGCATGGGATTTGGGTTTGGGGGACCGTGAGTATCACAGGAAAGCGGCCGAGAGAGGAAGAGAGAGAGAGAGAGAGAGAGAGAGAGAGAGAGAGAGAGAGAGAGGAGGTTTTATTAATGCACTTGAATGCGTAATGTGACCGTTGCAGCACTTGCCGCCTCTCCCATCCCGGGGCGACATCGTCGCTCGGCGAGATTCGCATTTGTTTTACTCGATCTTCTTTCGTTCTCAGTACGTGTGCGCAGTTTTTTTCCCACCCTGAGTCTAGTGCAATGATCAGTTCGATAAATGGGGTTTTCCTTTAAGGTTTAAATCCACATCCTTACGTTTAAAACCAGTAATGGTATCTATTGGAAGGAGATTCACATTAGTTTTACTCGATTTTCTTTTGTCATCAGTACTGAAGCGCAGTTTTTTCACACTCAGTTGCTCGAGAAATTATCAGCTCACATGAAGTTTTTCTTTGAGGGTTATGTCCGCATCCTTATGTTAAAAAAAAAAGAATGGTTTATATTGGAAGGAGATTTGCATTAGTTTTACTCGATTTTCTTTTGTCATCAGTACTGAAGCGCAGTTTTTTTCACACTCAGTCGCTCGAGCAATGATCAGCTCGACATGAGGTGTTTCTTTAAGGGTTACGTCAGCATCCTTACGTTTAAAATCAAAATATGGTTCATATTGGGAGGAGATTTGCATTTGTTTTTCTCGATCTTCCTTTGTCCTCACCACGGGTGCGCAGTTTTTTCACACCCTGACTCTCGTGCAATGATCAGCTCGATACATTGGGTTTTCCTTTAAGGCTCCCGGCCGCATCCTTACGTCAACCACTTAATAATGGTTTATATTGGAATGTGATGGGTGATATCTCGACCAAATGTATTTTCGATGTAATTTTATGTATATGGGGTGATTCAGGAGGAATCTGAAATACTTCAGCAGGTGGTAGGAGAGGCATTTCTAAGCATTTTTTTGTCCATAAACATGGTGTCGCAACTCCTTAGTTACTGAGCAATGGCTACGCAAGCGTTTTTTAGGATGCACTTTGCAGTTACCCTGATAACGGTTTTTCTTGAGTATCCAGCATTTTCGACAATTTTTTAATACTCAGGATTTTTGAGGATATAAAATAATTGAGATTGGGCGAAAATGTGCAATGGCAATAGTCTAAAGCAATTAATCTCAAAATCGGTGAGATAACGAAATCGTATTGCTGATATTCGCTCAAAGCTCTCGTTTAATTAAGCTTAAAGATTAATTGTTTCAGACAGTAATAATAACACATTTTCTTACTAACGTAAGTGTTTAATGTCCTTTAAAATCCAGAGTATTCAATAAAATGTCGAAAAGACTGGACTCCAAAGAAAACCCGTTTTAATGGCTGCTGCAAAGTGCATTAAAAAAAGCATTCGCGTTGCCATGGCTCAGTAACTAAAAAGTTGGGACAAAAAATGCTTACAATTGTCTCCCGTGCCACCTCCTGAAGTATTCTAGATTCGTCCTGAAACACCCTGTATTTATAATTAATAATTATTCCTTTGGCCTTGATTTTTGGAGTTGTACCATAGGTAATGATAAAATGTAGGTCGGAACAGGTTTAATTAAATAAAATTTGTGTGAAAATTTCCTAATTCGTTATAACTCCCATTGTCATTTAATCCTCCAGTTGTTGTAAACGTTATTATATGTGATAAACGTTCAAATTCTTTGGAGGATTTTTCAGTATTTTTTTTGCCAGAATTGTAATTATTATCGGATAAACGGAGCGTTACCACACATATGCGGATTTTGGGGGGGCACGGGGGCATGTGCCCCCCCCACGCCAGACGCTTAAGAAATAGACAATATTTTTTACACGCTTATCATTACTTTCGCTTTATTTAGTTTATTACGGAGCCTCAATCATTTAATACAATATTAAAAACTTTCACATCAAAATTAAGACAATAAATTCTGCAGTAATTTTTGTATTTTTAAAATATCAAGTATGAGAAGACCTGTCAGACCCCCCTAATTCCCCAGGAAAAATCAGCCCCTGTAACCATATATGATTTTGAAAATGGTATTGGGAGTTTTAACCTTAATAATGACTGAGAGTTTCGAAACTGGTTTGCTTTAGTAGAACTTTTGCTGATAAGTATGTCGTGATTACTTTCATCATCACGGCGAAATTCCATAATGTATTGAATAGCAACGATTGGGTCATTATGCAACGTTAAAGCTATTGATAATTTTCTTAAAAACATTGTATGGCCTAATTACTATTTCATTTTCGTTATAATTCGCAATTTTTTGTACCTACTTTTGATTCATTCATTTTCTTTAGTTTTGTATTTAAAGAGGATGAAATTGCAGGCAATTATTTTAAGACTTTTGCTTGTGTTTGATATCAGTATAACCTGAATAGCTTATTGATGTCTCACTTAATATAGCTGCAAAAGAAATCGTAGATTGATAGAAATCGTCGTTTTAAGTTTTTTGTAGTAGGACATATAGAAAATTTGAGATGAGGCACAAAAGTTATTCCGTAATTCGTAAAAAAAACTAAACCACCCTTGATACAACACCGTGCAGCTCAAATATTTGTGTGAGAACCGTGAATACCATGATGATGTTTATTTTATTATTATGAAAAAAAAATTCACTCAATATATCGAAATCAAATTTACATTGATGGAAACCTCCGGGTTTGCATTACTTTTTCTTTTATTCCATTTCATTTTAACTACATTATTTCTTTAAAAATACATTTACGGGCTCTAAATCCCAGTATTTTTTATCCATAGACATTTCCTTTAATAAGAGATGGGCTAATGCATTTGATAAATGTGATGTCATGGGTTTTTGACGGAATACTTGTTACGAATATTTTGATCTAACATATTTCAGGAGCTTCATCTAATTCTTAATCTAATAGCTATTTTTTACCGTAATTATATGCTATACTCAAGAAAGGAACCGTAGAATAGCTTACGGTGTACATTTACGGAGTCAGCTTCATGCGATCACTAAACACAAGTAATTTTCACAGAGGGGAAATCATTCGTTTTGATCTGGATTGTGGGGACAAAGATTCTTGCCTTGACAGTTTCATCAGTAGCACGCTTAGCGCGAATCTGAGAGATCCTGGTTCGAAAATTTAGATTTTTCTCTGGAGCAGAGCGTCAATTAGGCTCAACCGATAGAGTAGGCATCTGGTAGAATGTAATTTATCTACTAATGTCAACTTGCGCGTTATGCTTGAAGGGTAAACATAAAAAATAGGTTATGGAGTGATACTACTTTGTATTTTTCCCCATAGAAACTTTATTTCAACTGAGCCAACATGTTTCACTGCACTGCAGCATTATCAAGACTAACAAAATAGTTTTTGTCTTTTTTCTCTTTTGCCTTCGCCCGAAATAAAATTCAGCTCAGGTGAAATAAAGTTTTTGCGTGGAAAAGTGCAAAGTAGTATCTCTTAAAATCTTATAATGGATCTCAAAAATTTATCGGCCTCTATTATTTCATTTTTAAAAATCACTTTCGGTGCTTAATATTTTTTCTAACACAAATTTAAACGGCAAACTACGACCGCCGCATTTTTCAATTCTAATAGTTTGAATTTAACCAGTAATTTGCGGGATTAATTTGGCGAGGGGAAATCATCTTATGTCATTCACCCTGAGCAACCCTTAAGTATGGGAAGACTGCAGGTCGATGATGTTCGTTAGGGAACTGGGTGTTGGGGGCAATCTCTCCTGTCTGCCTTCGCCCGAAACACATTCATCACTGCGCATTAAGAGGTCATGACCCGTCTCTTGCGCATCCCCGCGTCTCCATTAAATATGCCCTCACCGACAAGGTTCAATCCTTTGATAAATAACGACACTGTGGTATCCTCCGCAAATGCATTCTTTTAATACGACACGTATCATGCTTCGCTGCCATTTATTTCGGCGCCATTTTTACAATAACCAGGGCGGTGCTATTTACTCGGTATGTGTAAAAGTAACCACATGGAATAGCCCGTACTTATTATTTATGGGCGTCCTCCATCAATTATTCATTTGTGTGATTGCAATCAGAGTGTAAGCCATCTTCATCATAAGTAGAGATACGTGAAAATAGAATTTTCATTTTAATTTCATAGCACTTTCAATTACAGTTTATTGTATTGTGTAGCATCTATATTTTTATTTATTTTCATAATGCATCAGTAGTAGCTGACGACAAAGTTTCATGAAACACAGTTACCTAATGGAGAAAATACGGATTACTTAAAATAGTCATAGGGTATAGCAGCAATATGTTAAGGAATAAGATATAAAGTAAATAATTAAATATGATGTTATTTGCCTGAATATCATTTGCACTAGTTGAACATCAGCATTGAACAAGTTTCAACACTTTCTTTCTTCAACTGGTTGCGTCTGTCAGTCACAACTAGATTATATTGGCTGAAAAACCTCTCTGCATCCACGATGCTAAATGGTGTCCAGATTGTGTGGAGTTCACTATTACCAAACTCAGTTTTCTAGGCAGATGGCACGAAAGATTTGCTTAGCATCGCAGCAGCTTTTAGGGTTCTCTCTTAACCTCTCTAGTAGCTGCCGTTGAAAATAGGGGCGCAGCCAGGAATTAAGGCTGGGGGGGTTTAGGTGCAACTAATACCAGAGTGTGTGGGGGTATGGTATGCCCACCAGGATAAGCGGTAGGTGCGAGATTAATAAATTGCGGAATTTTAAAGATAAACGCTTCAAAATGATGAGTTTTACGGCCTTCTGAGGGATACTTAATTAATCCTTACACTATTCCATTGGTGATATCAATGCAATTAAGTAAAATGGATTCAATTTAAAAATTTCTCTGAGCTCTGGGGGGGGGGGGTTATCCCTCAAAACCCCCACCTCGCTGCGCCACTGGTTGAAAATACATATAACCATCTATGAAGCAGTAAGGCCCAATGTCCAGTGGCGTAGCGAGAGGCGGGCTTGGCACTATATTTACGAATTTTTCAATCGAAAAGGCAAATTTGCGGTTAAAATATCATAAAAGCCCTGTCGTCGCGCCTATGTCGCATCTATTCACGTGTATCGCATCAATATCGCATATGCGATTTTCATGTCACTAATAATATGTCATCAATCCTTAGATTGGTTTGACTTAACTCTCAACTCCGTTCTCCTATCTGTAATGATTTCATACATACGTATTTCTCCTCTTTCAAATCTTTATTCAACTGTCCTAAGTAACTCATTCTGGAACGCCCTTTGCCCTACCTCTCGATCAACCGTCCTTCGATGATTGTTTTCACATATCTCTTGATGTGGCTGATTAAGTTGTTAATCCGTCATCTTCATAGTGTTTCTATCCTCTACCATTCTTATTGCCACTTACTCATTATACACTCGATCGATACTTTTTATCCTCATCATTCTTCAGTAGCACCCCAATTCGAATGCTTTCACTATAGAACAGTTTGGAAAAGACGTCGATGCGGGAATTTGAAGCAGGCCTCGTAATAGCAACCCCTTTCCCTCAGAATGCTCCTGCTTGTACCTCCCCAAGAACACTTTATGCGCACCATCTATGTACATAAATGCAGACCAGTGGCATAACTATGGGGGGGGGGGTGAGGGGCTAGATCGCCCCCCCCAAACCTCAGAGAAAAAAATTAAAACCACTGACTAGTTTTGACATAAAATGACTGCATCTGCTTAAAGTTCAATTTTTAGTGCCAAAATGGTGTAAAATGTATTTTCAGGCATGTCATTTTTCAAAAATTTTACCAGATTTTGCCTGGGGGGGAGTATTTTGCCTGTTGAATACTTTCGTTTCAATTCAGTACTGATTTTGCTTTAAGGCTTTTGCGATTTTTTTTTCTTTTAGGGGGGAGGCAGCTGCAACATCCTATGAAGAAGGAATAGTAAAGCTTGTCCACGGGCAAGACCAATTCCTCAATCGCCAAGGCGAATATGTGGAAAGGACCTCACAATTGTGCTCAACATTTAGCAATGAAATAATTTTTGATTAATCACTTCGTCTTCTGTTCGTGACCGATCGGAGGATGAGAAAAAAACACTCGTAATATGTGGTCCACGGTCTCGCGTTGCCTTGGCGGCGGTCGTCTCGGGAGCTTGGGGTGAGGGGCGAAGGAAGAAGGTGGGCTGAGGAGTGGAGCCAAATACACTGGAGGCGCTGTATTCGAGTTTTAAGCGTGGTCAGAATGCCGCCATCTTGGTTTGACCATTTTCGGACTTAGCCTCAAACAGTGTACGTATATAATCAAGTATTCTATTCCTTATATCGCCTCTGACTTATAAAATGAAACGATTACTTCTTGATTTTCGTAGGAGTTCTCCGATCGTTCGTCATTCTTCTGTGTATGTTAAACTGCCCATATAGTCATATCGTGGTGATAATATATCGTCGTGAACATACTTTCATACTATTATTGCGACCGGTCCGCTATCGTAAGATTTACATTAGCTGTAATCTTATTATTAAATACCAGTAGTAGTGCAGGGGAATGGATATTTTAAACTTGTAAAATGTTATTTTCGGCTAAGCTATTTGCACAGCGGAACCGTGGTGATTGACAATAATTTTTCCTTGGGAAAAGATATTCGAGGCATATTTTCACGAAGCCTTCCCGTAATGATAGGAAAAAAGTTTACTGTGTTCATTTGCGATAGTTAATTTTAACGTAACAACGATCATGAACGAATATTTCACCAAATAGTTAGCATTGACCCTTATGGGATTACCAATGTTTCGGTCAAAGTAGGCGTGGCTATCCTACCCAAGCACCCCCATTCCTGCCACACTGCGCTCAACGCTCGGAACCAGTGGTGCCCTCTCCAGTATATTTACAACCTTCTTGAGTGGAGCATATGAGAGTAGTCTGTATTTATGTACATAGATGGTGCGCATGTAGTGTTCTCGGGGAGGCACGAGGAGGAGCGTTCTGGGAGAATGGGGATGTAATTACGAGGCCTGCTTCGAATTCCCGCATCGGCGCCTTTGCAAAAGAAGCTCTCTTTGCCTCCCTCCCTCTTTAAGACCACCAAAAGAATCGGTTCCCGCACTGCAATACAACGTTAGAAATTCATCGAATACGAGCCGTGATTTTATTGCACGAGGTGATGGAGAGAACGGTCGGATTAAAGGAGTATACCTGAGTTACACCGTCAACACGTGGCTGTAGCTCTTGAAAACTAACCTTATAACTTGAACATCCTGGGTAAAAATCCCTGAGTACAATAGTTATAATGTTATAGTTGAGGAAACACAACAACCTGCCTCGCTACATTCAAATTTTCAAATATTGACAGCATAAAAGTGCGGAAACATAGGGGAAAATAGTTTACTAGTGGTGTTAATGTATAAAAAACAATGCAAAATTACCCTTACTTGTACATATTTATTGCTCATCATATCACAAATAGCACTACCACGCACACATTTCACGAGCTGTGTTTTTGATACCTACTTATAATCAGTATATGCCGAATCAACTATTTCAATGAAGAACTTGGCTCACAATAAATATAAAAATCTATTATGTAACACTAATAAAGCATGATTATCGGTTTTCCAATCACTCTGAACACACTAAAAGAATTTGCACTCCTTGAGATTCGTAAGGATTCTTCACATGTCACTTCCCACACATCACCAACGACTTAGAATCAGTTTACGATATTTCACGTTAACATTACGAAGACAATTAAATGAATAGGCTGAAACAAATGGCTAAACCAGTTATTGTAGAATCAAAAAACTTCGAATTTCACTATCACTCCTACCGTAACCAAAATATGACCAAAACAAAAACGAACAACAGCACAACGAAATGCGTGAAATGTAAACACTGACGAAAGCTCACAATGAATTGGCAATAGGTTCAATACGCAATAAAATCAAACAGAACTTAGAAGCGAACAAACGAATGAAAATTAATACGCGTTCGATGTATCCCTAAAGCACAACTATTATCTGTTCATTTTATCTCTGCGGGTCAGCTTTCGTGAGATCCCGGACACTATCGGAGGGCCTCGTTGAAGGGGAGGGGCCTCGCTGAAGGGGAAGGGGTAGTACCGAGAGAGAGAGAGAGAGCAGCCGCGACCTTAACGTTGCCAAATGTACATAGCCGCCCGTGTGTCTCACTGAAAAGGTGCGACTCATACGTGGCTACATATATTTTGGGCCAGGTGGCGAAACATGCATACAATGTATAGCTACTTATTTAGAGGGGATTGAGGATAATCCCATCTCAGAAGCCAGGATATTGTCCGCTAAACGCGAGACCGCTGGTGAAGGGCATACATAGGCGTAACATTCTGATAAACGGGGATTGCAAGGGAATTCGTGAGGATGAGGATGCAATAAGAATGGAGAAAAGTAGCACGACAGGTATTTTATTAAATAATTTATTTTGTAACTTATTGCTGGAGTGGTGTGGCTAATAAATCAACCTCTTCGTCTTCCCTCCCGTCAGTGTCTTAATTTTCGGAGTCACTTTCGGAGCCTTCAAAAAACACGCTCGGATGTTACTCTTTTAAATCAGAGGTATACAAAACTATATAGGTGGTAATACCCAAAAGTAAATACGGAGTTGAGGAAAAGGGTTTGGTAAGAAAGGGATGGGAAAAGTTCTGAGAGGGAGTAGGTGGACGGAGGGAGTCGGTGCGGATGGGAATGCAAAAGGTGGATAAAAAACTTTCGAAAAGGAGATGGAAAAGGATTGAAGTGGAAGAATAAGGAACAATAAGTTATATGTTGGGTTTAAATGGAAGAATCGAAGAGCACCAAGAGAACGCGCGAGATTTGGCAACACAGGTAGCAGACTCACGAAGTTGACACGACGGAGGTCTGAGAGCAACTGAAATTCCGAAGTGCTAGACCACGCCTACTGTCTGCTGATTGGAAGAGGGAAAGTCTCGTGTCGATAAACTTTCCCTCCTCTCACCCCAACTCGGTTAAGCCACACCAGCTCACCCGCAAAGATAAAGTGAACAGACTTTAGTTCAAATATGAAACATATCCCCTTCGCAATAGTCAGATACCTTTGATCGAAATGTATACGGTTGGTTGAACCAGCATGGAAGAAATAATTTCCTCGAAGATGTTACATTCACAACTCACTTCACTCTTTTCTTCATCGTATATATGCAATCGAGTTAGAGACTTAAGTGTTGGATGAAACGCTTCACGAGTCTATTTTCTCCCAACTCGGGAGAAAACGAAGTTACAGACCTTACAAAAACGAAGATAGGCCCTAGGTATACACCGATCACGAAGGGGTCTGGGAGGTTATTTGAACAAGCTTTAACGAAACCAGGTTCCATTTTGCAAATTTACTTGCAGAAAAATGAAGAAATATCACGTAAAATACGTGAAATATAAGTTATTCATCAATGCTCCCGTCCGCTTGCAACTATAGTATGGGAGATGACGTCACGTAACGAATAGCCAATTACAGGTCGTTTTACCCTCCAGAATTTCGATGCTAAAACAAAGGTTATTAAAACTTAAATAATAAGTTAATAACAAAACACATGGAATTTTCATTAAACATATGTGAACATCAAACATGTATGCACTAAATGGAAAGGGTTTCATGCTTATTCCTCACCCATGCAAACACTCTATTCAGCCGTTCTTTCGTAAGTATAAATTTGCCGCCAAATTTTCAAGAGTTTTTGACGTCCCCAATTTCGGAATATTAGTGCCCCCAATGTGTGAGGTCTGTAGTAAGACAGACACTGTGGAACACAAGTAATGGGCTGTGGTAATAAAAATGCGATGCGGGAAGGAATAAAATTGATTCATAACACCTGGGACAAATTCGAAGGTGGGAGAATACCTGACAAAGGATTAATGTCTTCAAATTTTTACATTTTTCCGGCCTGCAGGAGAAAGACATTAGCAGGTATTATTGGACATTTCATAAATGCAAGTTTAGGAGGTAAAACTCAGCCACACGCACTAATTTATTGTGTCAATAACTTATGTAAAACGGAGTAGACGAGAAAGCAAGACTGCGGCGAAGTAAGATTCTCAAATAAGGACAAATGCTTATCGTATTTATTCATGTGATGTTTTTATCCCTTGATATGATAAATTACAAATCATCATCGAGAAATAAGAATTCCTTATGAACTGTAAAATCCGCTTGAATACCCTGAATGTGCCCAGGATGAGTTCGTCCTTATTTGTCCTTATTTACGTTTGAGGTTCATATACTCGATCAAGAAGAATCTTCGCTTACGGTGGGATGATTTCTCAGCAAAGTAAACAAAAACAAACCATGCATTAGCCCGAGGAGTAGGTGAGAAGGAGAGTATTTACACTTACACCTGTAACCTCCTCGTACCCATACAAATGTTGTTAATAAAAAATATAAAACAAAAAAATCACTCACGCTCAATCTCGCAGCAATGTATGGAGGTGAATTGAAAATCTGAGATATTATTCTGAACATGATTGAAATTTATTAGTTGGCTAATAAAACTTTTATTTGAATGGGCCAAATTTTATTGCTGCTGTGTGCAAGATTTAAGATAAAACTAAAAATCGATAACTCAATCGTTTTATTGTGGACACTATTGGTATGCGTAAGAAATCCCGATACAAAAAATAATCCTTTAAATTATAATAGGTATTGTTAATTTAGAAAACTATGGTTTGAACATCGTGAACCAGAACATAAACCAGAACAAGGCAAGTATGTTACGTTTTAATTTTATAGAAATATAAAAAAATTTATTGAGAAACGTTTTAGATAGAATTGCGGGTACATGATATAATGACTTTCTACTAAGCTATTGTTGCAAGAGTAATCCTTGTCATTACACTATAGTATTTTTCAATGTTATATATATATATCATAAAAAACCCTAGGATGGGCAGTATCAGAACACACAATAAAGAATAGAAACGACACTCACTAAATAACTAAATTTTCGGTGGCATTACCACCTTCCTCGGAGTTAGGTAAAAGACTAAGTCTTTTACCTAACTCCGAGGAAGGTGGTAATGCCACCGAAAATTTAGTTATTTAGTGAGTGTCGTTTCTATTCTTTATTGTGTGTTCTGATACTGCCCATCCTAGGGTGACAACAGGAGGCGCGATGATTGTTAATTCTGAGATTGAGAGGGGTAGTGCATTGGCCAATATAGAAAGCAGGGCAGAAATTACAGTGAAGAAGGTAAATGATGTTGGTGGAAGTACAAGTAGTGGAGGGGAAAATCGGTAGGAATTTAAGCTTGGGGAGAAAAGAGGCAGGGGGTGGAGAGAATATCTTGCAGGTTTTACACCTGGGACGATTGCAAGGTGAGGGTGTGGAGATAGTGACTGACTGCGACTTTTGGAGAGGGCGGGTGGCTTTAAATATGGTGTTTAAATTCGGCGGTCTCTTAAATGTTATCCGAGGAGTGGAAGGGAAGATCTGAGAGGTGGACATGTGTTTGGAAAGGATGGGGTACAGGTCCTTCAATATATTTTGTAGCAGATGAGCACCAGGAAAGTAGGTTGTGAGCAGAGAAGGAGAGCAATGTTTGTCTGCGCGGGGTTTATTGTGAATAGCCGGTTTTTTTCTTATTTTGTTCAACAAGAGTTTTTCGGGGTAGCCGCGGTGAAGAAGAGAGGTGTGGAGTTTGGAGAGGAATTTTTGAAGGTCTTCGGGGTTATTACAGATTCTGTGTCCCCGGACAGAGAGGGAATAAGGGATGGAACGTTTGGTGTGTGGTGGATGGCAACTGCTGTAGTGAAGGTATTGTTGTTTGTTGGTAGCTTTGATGTGAACCGATGTTTTGAATTTGTTATTATCTGAAAGGTGTATGTCCACATCTAAGAAGGTGATATTGGTTTTGGAGATGGAAGAGGTGAAAGAGACTGAGGCAGAAGCGTTAAGTGAAGAAACAAAGGTATTGAGAGAGTCGATGTCATGAGGCCAGAGAATAAAAATGTCATCTATGTATCTGAGCCAAAGAAGAGGTTTTAGAGGGTAATCAGTGAGGAAATTTTCTTCAAACAGGCCAAGGAAAAGATTTTCATAAGAAGGGCTAAACCTACTTCCCATGGCGCAGCCAGATATTTGCAGATAGTAGTTATTGTTAAAAGAGAAGGCATTGTGGGTGAAAATGAAATGGGAAAGATCAAGAAGGAAGTCAGTGCTAGGGTTTTGAGGAGTGGGTCGTAATGAAAGATAGTGGCGGAGAGCAGCGAGTCCCTCAGAATGAGGGATTGAAGTGTAAAGTGAGGTTACATCAATAGTGGCCATGATAATGGGCTGATTGGGGGGGGGGAGGGAAATGGAGTTGAGTTTAGAAAGGAAGTCATGAGAATCTTTGATGTATGATGGAAGGGACTGAACGAAGGGTTGGAGATAGAAATCAATGAAGGCCGAGATTCGCTCCGTAGGAGAGTTTCGAGAGGAAACTATGGGGCGGCCTGGGTTATTAGCTTTATGAATTTTTGGAAGGATGTAGAAAGATGGCGAAGTGGGGTGAGCTGGTAGGAGAAGAGAAATGTCTGACTGGCTTAGGCCCTCAGAGGGAGCATTTGTTTTTAGTAGGGCATTCAATTCTGTGTGAAAATCAGAGGTAGGATCTGATGAGAGAGGGGAGTAGGAGGAAGGGTCTCTTAGTAGTCGGTTGCACTCTGATATGTAGTCGCTGGTGTCAAGTACAACGACCGTGGAACCTTTGTCGGCCGAGGTAATCACTATGTTAGGGTTTTTTTGGAGTTTCCTGATGGCGGCGGACTCCGAGGGGGAGTGCCCACATGATAGCCCACAGGAAAAAAATCACGCCAACTCGGCAAATAAACCGTAGTATCGGTGAACATAGTGACCACAGAGTGATCCCTTGGAAACCTGAGTTCGCTAGTCAATCGAGCGGTCATTAATCGGCAGCGGTAAGCTGAATTTTATTATCTGGCTTTGAAGCGCGATGAGCAATACGAAAACTAGGTATTTACGACTGGCAATCGAGGAACTGTAGTTTTAATATGTATTTTCGCAAGCGTAATTGATGGGTTGGCCACTAGGAGCTTTTTTCTCGTTGTTGGCATGACAAGCAATAATGAATAATTAATAATGCAGTATGGAATTAAAAAGGTTGTTGTGTCAATGTGTAATGAGTTCCAGAACTATGATTTAATATAGGCTACGATAACTGTAGGGGTATTGGTGTGGGCAAAGGCATTTTTAAAATGAGGATGGACGATTTGGCTGGAAAACTCTAGCGCCTGCTATCATTGAACGAAGGCTTGGAAATTTGATAGGGCATAAAATCCAAATGGAAGGCATTATGTTTCTGATTAATTGATTAGAAAGAGATGTTTCGTGTATACTTAAAGCTGCGGTGGTCACCAGAATGGTGGCACATTAGATAATGCTATTTCAATGCTTTGAAATATTCTATTCATATCTATTGCCGAAAATTTGCCCTTTTTTGTTATTTTTCTCTATTTTTTCTCCGTCTCTTTCACCTTCTTTCATTATGTGGCAAGGTTTCACGATTCACTCTGTCAACGTTAGAACAAGGAACATTAGAAATTTAAACGGGAAGTTTCAATAGAATTAAATGAGTAATCACTTTGGCGTCACCACTTCTATGACATGCATGTATTTCTGCCAAGGCATTCAAGACTCCCATACCGTGTCTGAATTGTACAGTGATAAAAATAGAGGAGAGAGAACAGGTTGATTTTTATTCGATATTTATTTTGACCTATTTCCAATAATTTCAAGGCATGTTTTTTGTGGCATTAAAATTTTTTTGCGTTCATAGTAGCAAATTAGCATTAAAGGAAAAAACTCCGCGACGTTTAAAAGTGGCATTTCATGCTGTCCAAGTTTACTTGTCATATCTCTCAATAATTAAATTTAATACAAATTAAATTTACTTGCACTCGCGAAAGCATTTTTTCCTTTTATAAGTACTATCCTTTAATTTGTAATCAATCTCTCCTAATTTTACCTGCTTCTCTGTTCCATAACTGAACTGACATTTCGATTGATTTTAGATTACTCTTCGGGTCAGCGATCTCTCTGAGTGCATTCACACTGAAGCTTATTTTATATTGTACAGCTTTTATCCCAGGCAGGCATTTATGGAAACATTTATCACTTTCTCGCACGCTTTGATGTCACAAACACTCGTATCGTTTGGAGATGGCAAATATAAATTAACATATCACAGCTGAATTCTCTCTCTTTCACAATACACCTTTGAAATTACTAATCCTTTACAATCATTTCTGCCATATTGGAAGTAAAAATACAGAAAGAGTTCCATAAAAATCAGTTAAATACTCTTGAATTATTTTTCTTTTCACGTGGTCCTCTACTCATAACCTCTGGATGAGTATAAAATGACAGTATCTATTTCCTTGTGTGAGGAACTAAAAGATTTTTATCGTATCATAAAATGACATTCTTTGTTATTTTTATGACGGCCTTTTTTGTGAACGCTCGATTTCAAAATGATGTGAAGTACGCATAAATAAACACTTCAATGCGGCGCTTAACAGAGTTTTTTTATCCTAATTCCACCTTACTAATGGCCACAGTGGTTAACTCTCCATTAAATCTACATCTGCATAATACCCCGCAAGCTGCCTAAAAGGCGTGTGGCAGGGGGTTTTCGGACACCAGCCGTTTATAAATAAAAAGGAAGTGTTCTGTGGAAATTACGACTAGCATTTATTGAAATCCTTTATGACTCGGGGGAAAAAAGAATTCTCTTATCTATCCGTTCGGAAAAACATCTCTCTTAATTTATCGCTTCTGTCGGACCTGGAAATATAGTGCGGCTCTAATATTATGTTCTCCGTGTCGCTCTTAAATATGCCCATTATTAATTGTTCAAGCGATCTCAGTATAGCGCGCAGCCTCCGAGTCTCCAGCGGCTCCCGTCCTAATTCGCTCAACATCTGGGTAACGCTGTCTGTACACCCGTATCGGTTTTTGACGAAACGCGCAGCCTTCATTTGCATTTTTTCAGTTCGCGGATTAAGTCCTTCTGCACCGGATCCCATATGCTCGCTGCTTAGTTAAGGTGCGGTCGGACGAGTGTGAAAAAGCATCTTTCTTCTACTGTCTCATCCGAAAATCTTCCCAAAATGCGCTTGACGAATCCTGATTTCTTCAGGGCTATGCCGCAAATATTTCTTATATGTGTGACCCACGATTGGCTCGAGGTGACGGAAAATCGAAAGTGAAGGAAAGTTTTTGAGAGCTTATATTGTTTCATAAACGCTTTCAGGAAGAACATATATCCTAAGCCTACCCCTAATTTGATAGTGATTCCAAAAATGCATCTTACTTTGACGTGTAAAATTGTGGAGTAGAATTAAAAATCTGAGATATGAATCCGAGTATGATTGAAAATTGTTGTTTGGCTGATAAAATCATATTTGAGTCGGCCAACTTTTATTATTGCTGTTTGTAAGACCTAAGAATTAACTGAAAATGATAATTTTAAAAGATGAGTACCTATGTAAAATAATGCCCTTTATTTAGGTACATACACTATTGGCATGCGTGAGAAATCCGGAAAGAGAGCAATTATTCAAAATTACACTTGTGAAAAATTAGAAAAATATGAATTGAGCATCGTGAATTGCCTTCAAGGTATGTATGAACCAGAACAAGGTAAATGATTTACGATTTTAGTTTATAGCCTTAACGTACGCAACAGAAAACAATTGAAGTTTAAGAAATATGTATCCCCTCTTTTAAGGCTAAACACGACGGGCACTTAGTGTGAACCTTCGCCAAGAGATGGAACTACCATCGGGAGAAGCTCAGCGCCGTAGAATAGTGACTACGTCTCACATTTCCCAAAATCCTCTATTCACCACCAATCAGTTCTCAGTTCATTCCTCTAAAGTTTCCCTCCCTTCCGTAGCCCCCGGACAAGCCACAGATATTTGCTCGCAGAGGTTTCTTGTTACGAAGACTATAAACCCTTCGAAACAAAATATCAAATTACACGAAAACAATAGAAATATGTTTCACTCCTCCCTTGTTTCTCGCCAACTGACCTTTTTCTGCCAACTTTCCCCAGAGACCAGTTTCTGGAGCAAAAATAGAAGAAGTGCATTTCAAGCCTTCCGCGTGAACGGCGGTGGAATTCCTGGTCCAGTGGAATTATATCCTATTACAAATAAGATGAAGGGGGAAATAGGTAATCTTACTCAGATCAATACAAGTTTGAATTTAGTACTTAATGATAGCAAGCCATTTAATAATAATAACGTTATAATTTATCGTTTACAGATTTTTGCATCCGATTTGAGAATTAAATTAATTATTTTTCAGTTCCACAATCAGTTTGATGTCTTGGTACAGTTATAAATTGAATTCTTTATAAAATGAAAATATTAGACAAAGAAATTACCAATTACTTTCTACTTTAGAAATGAAATTCATTGCATTTGCTGAAATGTCTAATTATAAAAAAATTATTTCAAATTGTCAGGAAATGAAAATATAAAACAAAGGAATATATATGACACAATGCTGGGCATAAATGAATGTACACTAATTGAAAAGGCCAATTAGTTTGGACCTGTTAAGAATAAGTATAATTGCTTTCTGATTTTTTGCATGGATGAAGAGTATTTATATATATAGATAGATTTTTCTTTGAGATAGAGGTATTCTTACTCAAGTCAATACAAGCTTGCATCTAGCACTCAGTATATATACTTCTTTTTTTTAATTTTTACCAATAGAATTTTATTATTTTTTTCGGAATATGGTCGACCCGGTGTTCCTGAGTATTGCGCCAACCACTTATCGAGGGGAAATAAGTCACATTTAATCAGGTCATTGGTTTTATGAGCACTCAACTGCTTTCGCCAATTTTTCGCAAGTGATTTGCTGGTGGTATTACGACTCATTGCCAAATGATCGGAGAAGTCACGTTCAATTTTCCTGCATGAGATGACTACGAGAGGCATCAGCAAGAGAAGATGTTTACCACCTTCCTTGAAGTACTTCCAATCCTTAAAAGGCTGCACTGGCTTCCTACCAACTATTTTACAGCTTACAGGCTATGAATCTTGGCGGAACATTACCTACATAACATCATTTAATGGAATAACGTTTATTCTTGGAGCATAAGCTCATGAAATCGCAAGAAGGACCATTTATACCTTGTCTGAGAGAAGTATTGGCTATTTTTTTATTTTATGGTGCAAGTTGCATCATAGGTGTTACGTTTGAAATTGGGTTAACTGTACTGTATCTTTAATTCTCTGTTTTAGTAAATTCCAAAGAGAAAGAGGAAAAATGTTTCCGACTAAAAAAAAAACAATCAAGAAAATTCTTGACGTTGAGAATTGTTTGAAGGTTTTACACCTCCTACCATCCTACTATCAAGTATGGCTTAATGGAATAACGTTTATTCTTGGAGCATAAGCTCATGAAATCGCAAGAAGGACCATATTTGAAGAGTTACATAAAAGTAATAATATTTTGAGGAAATTATACAAACTTTGAATATTAATTTGAATTTAAGAGTCCGGGAACATTATAAAAACACATTATATTATAAGAAATATTGAAAGCTTCAATCCGACATAGAAGTTTAATTACGCCAACAATTTTGAAATCGAATACTAAAACTGAGAAAAAATATTTTCCGTCAAAATGCGCGTCACTGGTTGACTGGTTCAGGTAACCAATTGTATTGGAAATCGATATTCAATTAATTTCGTACATTATCGAGGTAAATTCTGGTCCATGAGATATTTTACAATAATAATACAGTACAGGAAAAATTATTAATAGAAATATATAAAATGATAGCAATATGGTGATTAAGTGTAAATTCTCGCATATTTTCATAATAATAAAGAATGCGGAAGTTAAATACAGAGCAATACGAAACTATATAAACCTACAAGGAGATATCAAACAGGTTTTAGATTACAACTATGAGCACATATGCGTGTACATCTAACCTTTTTAATAAACTATAACGTTTCTTTCCATGGTGTAGTAACATCTAGTAAAGATTTACTCCAATCTGTTTCTCAATAAAAGAATACTTTCGAAAAACATAAAGAATGATGATAAAGTCCATAGCCACAACGATTCACCTGGATAAACAGATTCTGGTATTCACACCTATCACCTCAAACTTGCGCAGAAGTTGCTGGTCACTTTTCATGAGTTGGTGACGCCATTAGAGTTTTGGTTCCATTACTCGACCATGGAGGAACTTCCACTGAGGGAAGGAGTCGCTACGAAAAATGTAAACAAGAGCGAACCACACGACGCTCATGCGCAAGACCATGGAGTGGCGGAGATATGGTGACTCGTTTGACATGTGTTACGTCATCAATTTATCTATGAAAGCATTAAGGCTGTCGATTTTTCAAAGGAAATAGTCCGAAAATGGGCGTCGGAACGAAAAACGGAAAAGTACTATTCTTATTTGCCTATATTTTATTTTATATATTTTAAACTGTAAAAATAATAAATAAACATTAAAAGACATTTAGTGAACAAGCCCATTTATGTTACTTATAGTTCAAAAGAATTGTCAGTCAGTTTTCTGGATATATGGTCATATGATCAACATTAGAACCCTTATAACTCAAATCTCGATTTCTGGGCACTCCGGGGAAAATCGACAAGCCTAACACATTGCGGAAGAGTACTCTGCATTTCCACCGGGTCAGGTTCTCCAACCTCATCTCGGCCGACGTTAAAATGAACGGGCATGCCCTGATGACGATGGACAACTCGTTCATCGGAGCGTCGGCCGAGATGGAGTTGGAGAACCTGACCCGGTGGAAATCCCGAGTAACCTTCCACAATTCTATACGCCGGAAAAGCTTGTGATAATTCTAAGCCTGACACATTTTTTTCACGAATTTTTGAGGGGCCCAGAACACCTAAGGCCCCATGGAGTCGGCGCCACTGGTTGAAGCAGCAAAACCCCAGTAGTTGGAGATCCAATCGGGGGCGATCTAAATCTACGAGAGGAGTTCAATAAGTTCAAAATATTTTTTTTTTTAAACAGGCGTTGTGTAAAAATTACAACCACGACTGATCCGTCAGAGGAAGTGCAGGGAACAGAATTGAAAGGTAAGGCACTGTTAAGATCATACTTTTGTTATACCGATTAACTGTTCACACACCCATACCGAATTATTGAGGGGGCTCGGACACCCTCGGGCCCCATGGAGTCGGCGCCACTGGTTGAAGCAGGAAACCCCAGAAATTGTAGATCCAATCGGGGACCATCTAAATCTACGAGAGGAGTTCAATAAGTTCAACATATTTTTTTTTGAAACAGGGGTTGTGTAAAAATTACAACCACGACTGATCCGTCAGAGGAAGTACAGGGAACAGAATTGAAAGATAAGGCGCTGTTAAGATCATGCTTTTATTAGCCCCATTAACTGCTACACACTCTACATCTCGCGGTCAACTGCCCGCTGCGAAGCCGCTTGCTCTCCGAAATTCACCTTAGGCGCCCACACGTGATCGGCACTCACCTCTCCCATTCGCTGTCATTGCCGTGGCGTGAGGCTCGTAGGCCGCTGATGTTGCAGTAGCTATGCTTCGTTCAGATTACGATTGTTGCAGCAATCGTTGGAACTATCTTGCATTCACACAACGATGGTTAAAACCTGTGCTGCTCTCTAGTGCTGACAACTAAAGTGAACGAGAAATTGACGGTTAGCAAAGCTGTTGAGGTACGCAGGGTCAAGATTCAAGCTGTGTTCAACGTGTATTTTACGAATATTTTTTCTTCCACCCATATTCTTCCTTGCTTGGACAACTATGAAAAAATAGAGCGATAGGTAATGCTGTCTGTACGCCCGTTGCGGTTTTTTGACGAACCGCGCAGCCTTCCTTTGTATTTTGTTCAGTTCTCGGATTAAGTCTTTCTGTACCGGATCCCATACGCTCGCTGCACATTCAAGGTGCGGTCGGACGAGTGTGAAGTAGCGCCTTTCTTTTATTAAACAATGGAGCGTCGAAATCCATAATTCAGACTCTAACACAGTTGCGGTCTCACTGCAGGACCGTGAGAAACCCGGCGCCAGGCGTTCAGGTCTCCATGCAGGGAAGATCAATAGCAAAAATGTTACGCAAGACGCTGGCGTTCAAAATTATTCCTCGGCGACAAAGAGCCAGCTGCGTGGGGTCCATAAAAATTAGCATATTCCACTCGCCTTCTTAATCACTGCCTCTCATTGCACTGGATATCTCCGGTGTCTGGGACAGTGGCTCGCCAGACGGCGCCGACTTGGCACCATTCCCCTCCCCAACGTACCTTCCCCCTTCCAACCCAGAAACCCCTCACCCCTCTCCTCAGCGAGGGATGCATCCTTTCTTAGCTCCCCTCTCTTTCTTCATTGTACAGGACGTAAACGATGCAATGATTGATGATTGTTACGAGAGTAGCGTTGTTGCACCCAAGACAGCTAAAACAACACGTCATCATCATGAGTCAACAATCCGAAGATTTGTTTGACCCTTAGATAAAGGAAATAAGTAGAGAACGGTTGACGTCTGTACCTTGGTCCCTGTAGAACTTATTATATTTGTAAATACTATCATAGAGTAAGTATATATCATAGAGTAATCCTCTTGCTCGCAACACCGAGGCCAATTATCTGATCTTTGAGAGTTAAAATTCTCGATACCATTTCCGCCTATGCGGTGAGACCTCTAGGAAATACTTACTCCATGATGTTGTCTGCGTGAATTTATTGGCATGTTATAACTCGTGCATGGATCACTATCTACAGTAAATTTTGTTTTTTTATTACTAAGTATTGGTTTTGTTTGCATGGTAGCATGTTCGTATCTTAAGCACTCTCTTAGTTTCTGGTCTGACCGCGTGTCCTAAGAGCTTGGCCTATCTCCGGCTAACGAGCGCGTTTATGATTAAGTCTAGGATGAGTGTTGTATGCCAGGTGTGGAATCATCACGTGCCACACATTCGGGTGGTGGCTCGCACGGTACCTCGTAGATATAGATGTCCCATCATACCTCAAGCGCCTCAATATTGTGTGCAGTATTGTATCACTTGACTCGCGTACCATTAGCAAAATGGTGCATTATTGATATGCATTTGGGTGTAAAGAAAAGTCATTCATGGAAGCTCTGAGACCTTTCATACAGGCGCGCAGTTAGGAATAAAGACTAAGGTGGTGGGGAGGAGCAACTAATACTGGGGGATATGTAATACGGGAGGTGCGGGTGCATTTCCCCAGATAATTTTTAAGATAAATGGTTCATAATGGTGAGTTTTACGGTTTTATGAGGATTATTTTATTAATCTTTACGCTATTCTATAGTTAATATTTATCCAATTATGTACAATGGCTTAAATTTTAAATTTTCTCTGAGTTCTGGGGGGGTTATCCCCCAATACCCCCCTCGCTGCGCCACTGCTTTCATAGGTGGGTAAAGTTAAAAACATTTATATGTACATTGCATTTATTTTTTATATTTGCCTAAATTTACCTTCTAAATATTTTCCACGTCAGGTGATAAATGCAATAGGTAAACTTGTTTACTGAAGAATGTGCTAGCTACCTACTCAATACTAATCCTTATTCTTAGGTTTGACTCGGCTCTCCGCTCAATTCTTTTATTAGAATTTGTTTAAGCATTATCATATTCATCATCATTTTACAGTCTTCATCTCCTGCTTTAAATATTTATTCTTAGGCCTCCCTTCATCGTTCCTTCCTTACACTTGTCTTTCAACGATTGTTTTCATATCACATGATATAGCCGATTAAGTTATTCCGTCTTCTTCCCAAGGTTCTCCATCGACATCTCTTTTTTCATACTCTTTATAGAACTTTCAGAACAGTAATCTATTTTCCCGTAATCCTTCTCCTTAAACATCACATTTCGAAATGAACTTCGTGCTTTTTTTAATAACTGTATTCAAAGAGTGCCTGAAGCCCTCAAAAAAAGCTATGAAATCATCAACGTAAGCGTTCTGCAATGGAAAAAATAACGATTGAAAAATTATTATGTACATGCGGGGAAAGATAAATTAATATGTGATTAAAGAATTGGTAGCGTCATTAAAGCTCTCGTTAATTCAGCCTTTCAGAGTGAACCTTTCATTGACGGAAGAAATCGGTTGCACCAACAGCAGAACACGTTGAGCCCATGATTGACTCCTGGGAGCAGCTGAGAAGCACTGTACCGCTCGGCCTTACTTCATGACGTCATCAAGTCACTTGCGAAAACGTTAAGGACGGTGATTTTTCCTCGCAAGTAGCCCGAGAATTGGCGATGGATGAAAAACAAAAATCGCAGGTTTTTCATTTCCAAACACTATCAAAATCGACAACAATAAAAGGGATCGTTTTGGTATGACAGTATAGAGTGTTGGCTTTCCATCCCGTGAATTCGACTTCAGATCCCGGTGACGGCAGGGATATATCACAGAATGCCTAATCTGTGCTAGTGTGCTTTTAGAGGGCATTTTAAGCACAAAACTCTGCCTATCTAAAGGGAGATTAAGCCATGGTTCTCTTGGCGCCTTTTTTAAACAACTGATTAACGCCAGCGCAAGGTTTCTTTCCACCCTTCTATCCCTACCCTTCTCTCACGTCGCAAATGACCACAGATGTCGTTCGCCTCATCCTAATACCATTATATACCGTGCAGTAATAAAACAATAGTGAAAAAGCATTGTGGCATTTTGGCGACTTGGAACATCCAAACTAGGTTGCTGTTTGTTGTAAAGTAGGTCAGTTTGGGAAGCCAACTCTAGCTAGCATACCAACGCGACGTTCTGCTATTGATATCATTCTTAGAGTGATTGAAAATGAATGGATTTGATTTCCGTTTTTCGGACAATAACCTATTTCTCGAGCTATTTTCCACGAATAATCACCGGCCTAAACACTTTCGCGAATAAGTTGATGACGTCACGAACTGAGGCCGAGCGGTATAGGGCTTCTCTCGGGCTTCACGTGGTTTATTGTTGTTGACGCTCTTGCGACTGATTTCCTCCCGCAGAGAAAGGTTCACGCTGAACGAATGTACGAACGAGAACTTGAATGACGTCACCAAAAACTAATACACTTTTAATTTATACACACACGCAAATAAGTTGATGACGTCAGGAGCTGAGGACGAGTGGTACAGCGCTTCTCCTGGGCGTTACTCAGGGGTCTCGCGTGGTTTATTGTTGTTTACGCTCTTGTGACTGATTTCCTCCCTCAGTGAAGAGTTCACGATGAACGAATGTACGAGCGAGAACTTGAATGACGTCACCAACTATTTATTCACATTTATTTATTCACATACACGCAAATAAATTGATGATGTCACGAACTTAGGGGTGGTTGAAATTTTGAAGCCGATTCCCTAGGTCATTCAATGAATAACAGAATGCCATTGAGTATTCTACGGAAAAATAAGAAAAAGTGGGCAAAAAAAATCATCCCGCAAAAATCCAGTTCCGTTCGTGGCCGTTGGAGGCAATAGGCAAGTGGGCTTTTTATCGAATTGCGCCACCCTTCCAAGCGGGTGAGCTCGGAATCTAATTGCCACTAGCAACACTCGAGATCTGGCATCAATAAATGCCACTCTCGACATGGGCGAATATCGTCGAGGAAATTTTCACGGTTGCGTAGAGAGGCACTTCAAATGACGTGTCGGTTAGACGTGCTCTTCCCCAATTGGCAGCGACGATTACAAATGACAAAAGCATCGCGCGGTTTCAAATGTGGTCGCTCACTCAGAATCGAAAGCGTAATTCATTTAAAGAATTCGGTTGATGGAAGGGTACGATGAGTTACGGCATTCCACATTCAGCCATTTTCTCATTAGTTTCAAATTAAAATACGCAAAAGTTGATGACCACTTTTTCATGAGTTGGTGACGTCATTATTATTTTATTCATTCACTTGATCAATAAGAACCTTATCTGAGGAATTGAATGGCTAGCATTCAGCCATTTTCTCATTATTTTCAAATTGAAACGCGCGAAAGTGGCTGCCCTTTTTTCGTGAGTCGGTGACGTTATTAGTTTTTAATTCATTTACTCGATCCGGGAGAGTCTTCTACTGAGGTATGGATTTGGTATCAAGAATGTAAACAACAGCGAAAAACACGATACCCGTGCTTAAGAAGTGCAAAAGCAGTATTAAAAAATGGGGTCATGACGTGCTCAGCTTTTCTGCGAAAGCGCCATCGATTTTTAAATTCGCAATTTATTGAAAGATTTCGGAAGATGGTAGGGAAATATACATTACAACGAAAAAAAAAACATCCTTTCAGCCATTCTCTCGTAATCCTAAAGAAAGAAAAGGAGTGGGTTACCGCCCAATTTTTTGAGTTGGTGACGTCATTAGATATGGACACGTTGATGCCATCTTTCATCTAGGAATGGAATAGATCAAAAGGGAGTAAACAGCAATGAACCACGCAAGACCTTTACGGAAGGTCTAGGAATAGTTGAGAAGCGGTAAACCGCATGGCATGTGCTAGTGAAGTCATCATACTATCTGCGTAAGGACGAACGGTGCCGACTTTTCACCGGGAACAGATCGAAAAGTAGGCGACGGATAAAAAAAAAAAAAAAACGGAAAAACATGAGCCTCATTTTTTTTCAAATCCTTAAAAAAATCAACACTTTGCAATCGTTAAAAAAAGAAAATGAGTGAACGAGCCCTTCGGCAATAACGATTACAAATAGAAGTCTTCGGATTTATGACTAAGAATGATGATTCAAGAGATATCTAGGAATTCATCATGCAGTTTGTTGGTTTTTAGCTTGGCCGGTGTTGAATGAGTTTTGAACGAGATATTAGTAAACAACTCCTGCTTTCCGTTGAAACATTGACTTCCTTTCTGTACACCAATGACTGTGACTCATCTCTAGAATCAAGAGTTCAATAGGATTATTTGACTCATATTTTCTTTTATCGATATACACGTAATCGAATCCGGTTACGGTATTGGATACAATTTTTCCTTACGTAAATGCTATGAACAACACACCAATATATGTAAAAATACAATATATATATATATATACATCCCCTTATTCATAAAATTGATTTCACCAAAGTACAATCAATTGCAATGTCGTCTCTATTTTTCAGGTCGTCTTTCAGCGCACGTCCCAGGAGCAACTTTGTTTTCGATGTTCGTCAAATGATACACAGAGCGATATTGGTGAGTATAACCTTATTGCCAGATCTTTAACTAATTACTTATGATGTTATTCAGCATCATAACTAGGGATTGGTAATGCCATGCCAATTATTTGCGCGAGGTTGTTAAATGGCGTGAGAATTTAAAAAAAAACTCGTATCTCTTTTATTCAATTATCTGCGATTGGAAATAACATTTGTCGTATATTGAGTGCAAGTGTATCGCTCTGCGCTCATCGCCAAGTTGATAACGTTTATAACAATCGATTGAGGAGTTACCAAAGAATAACATTTGTCAAGGTCCGGTACTCTTTATTGCTATCCCTCTGCGCGGATCGTTTGGAATTATCCCCCGAATTCCAGGCGCATTTCAAGAAAACAGCTAGGATTGCCCGTCATCTTGGTGACCTTGGTTCGCCACAGCCTCTTTTCATCTACATCTACATAAGCTACCTGACTCTGCCTGACTCTACTGCTACATAAGCCACCTGACTCTAGTGAGGCCTCACAGTGAATATGCTGCTAGCGTATGGGACCCTTACGAAGTAGGACTAATAGCTGAAATCAATCGAGTACAGCGCAGGGCGGCCAGATTTGTGATGAGTTGTCACAACAAAAAGTGCAGCGTTTCTAGAATGCTACAAGAATTAGGATGGGAATCTTTACAGGAGCGTAGATCGAAGTATAGGCTTAACTTACTTAGGAAATTCGAAGAAGATATTTTCTTAGACGACGTGAATCATATCCTACGTTTTCCATCGTACTATGGTAGACGTGATCATGAGAATAAAATGAAAGAAATAGACTGCAAAACAGAGAGATTTAAAATGTCATTCTTCCCTCGTACTATTAAGGATAGCAACGTTGTCTCGATTGATAGGATTCATGGCGTCGCTCGCTAGGATGACTCATTGCATGTTTTTTTCCTTAGTTCTAACCTTGCATGAACTTACTCTAGGAATTGCTAACCATTAGCAAATTTTTTACGAATATACATATATATTTTTAATAATAAAACGTTATTGTACTTTTCCACGCGATTTAATTAATACGACCGGTTTCGTCGCAGAGGCAACATCATCAGGTACAGAAACCGTTATATTTTAACAAAATAACTGTTATTATAACGGTTTCTGTGCCTGATGATGTCGCCTCTGCGACGAAACCGGTCGTATTAATTAAATCGCGTGGAAAAGTACAATAACGTTTTATTATTAAGAATGGATTTTCACAAAGTAAAGCCAGAAACAATCGAGTTCATATAAATTTTGCTAGTATGCGTAATATTTCTATCACCGTGCGATGTGCATGTGGCATTTCTATTGCATGCTGCATGTTGGTGATTGGTCACCTCCTGCCAAACACCCTAGAGGTGCTTCGCAGGGTATTACCTAGAGATAACCGAATTTCAACTTTTTTATTAAGTAGTTTGGTTCCCTTGCCATTCCCTCTTTCTCTGCAGGGATGGAAACAGAAACTAAACAAAAGTCAAAACCAGTAAAAATTCAATAGTTTCGTTCCCGGAAAGAGCGAAATGTAGAAACGAAACGAAATGGATTTAATCCTTGGGGAGCTAAACTCAGGGTCGAAACGAAATCGGAGTCAAAACTACATCAGGTCGAACCTCAAGTAAAACTCTGGGACGAAACGAAAGGTAGATAATGTTTCACGCCGGAGAGACCTCGTGCTTCACCTTCGAACGATTTAGTTTCGACCCACACACCGAGCACGAAGTATGCTTGATTGAAGTATAGGGTCGGCCTAGCACCATTAGATGCATGGGGCACTAATATTTTTAACAAAAGCAGGAGAAAGGTGAACCCAAACTGGCCATTAGATTTTTAAGCTCGGTTTTCTAACCTCTCTACCCGAATTTCGAACGTAATGGGTCGAAACTATTTCCTCCCATTCCCCTCCACTCAAGTTTTGGGATCGAAAATTAACTATGGGCAGTGTATTTTCGTTTAATCTATTTTCATTCTCGGGGGTAAAGTTTCGCCCCGGGTCGAAACTAAACTCCTTGGTGATTTTAATTTCGTTCGAGAACGAAACTAAACCTAGGCCTCGTATATTCGTTGCCCTCCGGGTCGAAACGGAACATTTTCGTTTCTTTTTACTTTCCATCCTTGTTTCTCTGCCTCGCTTTCTTCCCCTGCGTCCTTATCATTCACCCCTTCGACTGCCACCTATCCTCCCTCTCGCACAGGACTGCGTCACGTTATTTTGCGAGCCTATACGGATGAACCGAATCTTTGATGAGTGTGACGTAGGTATGGGTTTCCCTACCGTCACCACCGATGTGTGCCTGGCTTAGCGGGAATTTGTTGGCTGGCTCTCGACCCACTGCCGTGATGAGGAGTGACGTCTTCCGGCAGACGAAAGGAGTAGGGGGGGGACGGGCCCCCCCCCCCCTCCTCCTCACTTTATGACATTCGCGCATGACAAATACTCGGCGGCCCAATTTTTTCCAAGACCTCGTTCCCACGTGCCCGTCTGGCAGAGACGGCAACTGAGATAACGCGACAATCGGGTCTCCCATGCATATAGGGACGGTGGAGACGAACCCTCTCATGTCGCCCTGCACGGATCAAGGTCACGAAATCATGCCTACGGCAGAAAGGGTGCGAAAATTATTGCTCCTGAGCTCCCTCGTAGGATGGTGAAAAATGTGCTCACGTGTATTCGCCACCTGGTGGATTTTATTCTCTTCAGTGAGTACGAATTTACTTACAGTATTGGAAGAAGATTTGATAAAAGCGTATAGTAATAGTCCATCGTCGTATTAGCCCTTGGATGAGGTTCAGGGAGGATTCATAATAACATCATCATCATCACTTATCAAAAATCGTAAGATTGGTTTGACGCAGCTCTCCACTCAATACTCTTATGAGCTTATCTTTTCTCATCTACGTATTTCTCTTTCACATCTTTCTTTACCTGTTCCATATTTTTCATTCGAAGTCTTCCTTTTCCGTTCTTGCCATCCACTTGTCTCACGACGATTGTCTTCGTCAGACCATCATATATCGAGGTATTGCCGTAAAGGTTCGTCCGCCATGATATGCTGGATTTAATTGACCCGAAAAAAAGATAGTCCAAAAATTTCTTCCGGTTGTACGGGGTATTTCAGGAAGATCTGCAATACTTCAGGAGGTGGTAAGGGAGACAGTTTTAAGCATTGTTTTGTCCATAAACATTGCGATTGCGCAATTTTGTTGCTGATAAATCATCAAAGCTCTCGCATATTTAAGCCCAAAGTTTAATTTTTTCAAACAAAAAAAATTGTTATTCGCGCATTTTCCTCCAACCTGTTTTGAGTTTTTTTTTATTGATTTGTTATTTTTTTATTTCAACTCCTCCGAAAACAGCACTATTCAGCCTTTGAATCGTCGTTTTTGATATAATTTAAAAATCATAGGTGGGCAAACATCCATGCCCTGGAAAAGGTTATCTCACTCAGGAGGGGCTCGAACCCGCGACCTTTGGTTTGGCAGACGAGGACTTTACCACACCGCGGCCTAGGCCGGCTTATTTAAAAGAATAAATTTACCCACCTTTTCTTCAGGATTCTATTGTCCCGGTTCTCAATAAAATTTGGTGTGGCACTCCACGTTCCAATGACTTATCCTTCCCCTTCATTTTCCTCCGCGCACCTCGCGCAATATTTATCGTCTACACGTTCCAATATTTCTTAATTACAGTCTTTATATCAACTCACCAACCTGTCTGTTTGTCTGGTACAAATCTTGTAACTGAAATTTGACTCACTTCCTGTGAAGCAAAAACGCTGAAATTTTGCACACTTCTTCATTTACGATGACAATACATGAAAATATAACTTTTTCTCTCCAACCCCCCTTTAACCACCCCCCAGTCAACCTATAGCCCCCCAAAACATGTTTTTGATCAAAGAAGTTCCAAATGGTCGATTTTCGTGTTTTGCGACCACAGTAAAAGTTATCCACCATAAAATTTCCCATCGACTCAGCCCTAGCTTGGGGGATTCGTCTTGCTTTACTCGGCGAGACCCCCGCTTTCGAAAATTTTTCAAAGTCCCTCCGTCGTCTCGGGTCCGGCTTCGGACTTGGAAAAATTTCGTCCGAATTCCGTCGTCCCAGGTCCGGACTCTGGACTGAAATTTTTCGGCACTTAGATTTTTTTCGAAAATCGTCAAAAAATTTTTCTTCCCTTCGAGCGCCTGCAGATTCGTAGTAATAAATATAGTGACTTTTTTAATACGTCACTTTTGGTTTTTCGGGGTCACTGAGTTTTTTTGCTTTGTGTCATATATAAACGTTGCTCATCCCCTGTAATCTAAATATAAAGGCTGGTTTTTAAAAAAAATTTTTTTATAAGAGCTTATTTTTCCCAGCGTTCACCAATCCAGCGTCTCCCTAAAATCATCAATTCCTTGACCTTGCAATCACCCTTTGATCTCTTCTCCACAAACTGTTTCCAAATAGTTCCATTTAAATTACGCAAATTCAATGGATTCTCTAATTAATTTGGGATAAAATCTCCTTTCTTTCACAATTATCCTTGCTTCATTAAATTTAAAAGTGTGAGAGCAACGTGTCACCCAAGTCTGATATTAGAGAATATCGAGTATCTAAATTGTGATTGCAACACTGAGCTGTCGTGACGTAATCAACTTATCTGCGAAATGGTCGATTGAAAATGCTGATTTTCCCCCCTTATGCATCGAGAAGAAGTCGATGAATAAAAAATGTAAAAATACTGGTCTCATAATTTTTCAAGCTTCGTTATGATCGTCAATAATTAAAAATTAGTGAATGAGCCATTTTCCATAAACTTTGGCGAGGATTGTATCTCCAATCATCTTCCCATTTTAACCTTATAGCCAATTACCATTGACTTGTTTCTCCGTCAATCTGTATCGTACGTATCTTTTACCTGAATGAGAACCAAGTCGGTTGTAATACATAGCAAGCATTTTATCTTCCAAAACTGCTTTCGTTTTACCTTCTCATATACCTACCTAAATTTTTCAACGTCTTCTTGGATTCTTTATTTTTTTGTTTTCAGTCTTTAATAAATTCTCCCATCATCGTTCAAGCATAAATATAAAATTTATCCGATTTATTCTCAACCTTCTCTCTTTTTGCGTCCATGATTCACTTCCACGTAAATCAAGTCTCCGCTGGCGTATTCATGGAGCGTTTTGTCAAGTTGATGCCCTAATTTGTTTGGCTTGAGAGATCATATTTTCCGTCTCATGAATTCACAAAATATTATGAATGATGCGAATTTTTTTACACCTCAAAGTCTACCCATGAATATCAATACGCCATTCCACTCATAAAATTCACTAACTCATGATTTACTTTGTGGTATTCCATTATAAGTACTATTGTATAATTCCATTGAACTGGACTCTAGGGAGCAGTTAAAAATTTCAAAAATTATTGAAAGTCAGAACAGTACTCTTATAAAAGAATATCTCTACCCATCCTTTTCCCCTATTCTGGCGTCCGTTTTAAAATTCATCATGTAACTAGGTAACAATAATAAGATAAACAAATCATAATTTGCGCCTGAAGATGATGATAATTCATTGAAACCCGGGTCGCGCTCTGATAAAAATTATGTGGTATAAGTAATTGTCTGGTATCCAAGAAAAACTCATTCCACTCATGCCAAATTTCATTCTGTAGCTGTTTCATGTCTTCAAATTAATTGAAATTTAGTAGAAGTTTATGCTCACTTTAAATCTTTGTCGCAATTTTTTTTAAAGAATCTGATTTATTTTAGCTTGATATCTTAGTTGGTGGGGTACTTGGCTATTGATCGAGACGTCTAGTGTTCAAATCCCGAGTGAAGCCTTATAATCCTAGAAAAGCGAAGTTGTCCGGGGAAAGGTACTCAAAGCGTGAATTCATGCCTTGAATGCGTGATATTCACGCGCCCGCCCGCGTTTAAGTCCGGGGTGATCTTTACCCTCACCTATCCTAGCCAATCTTTCTTCAGATTCCCAAAATCAAAATCCTGTAAGTGCGAGTTAACCTTAGGAAAGGAACTGACAACCTACCCGATAAGTGTGTGGAATGCAATCGCCTGTAGCTTACTCCGGAACGAGCTCCGCTCTCACCTATCCAATCCAATCTTCCCTCATGTATCAAAAATCATAATCCTGAAAGACCTTAGGAAGGGAACTGACTCCCTACCCGATAAGTGTGTGGAATTCAATCGTCTGTAGCTTACTCCGGAACGAGCTCCACCCTCACCTATCCAGTCCAATCTTCCCTCAGATTACCAAAATCAAAATCCTGTAAGTGCGTTTTGGCTCTGGGATATGAACTTACCCCTAACCGTTCAGTGTCTAGAATGCTTTCGTCTGTGACTTAATGCGGGATGAGCTCAACCCTCACCCATTCAAACCAACCCTAGAGTTGAATCGCTGAGTGAGATTGAGTGAAACCTGATATATTAGTATGTTCCTGCATAGTTCCCAGATTTAACCCGAGAACTAAATATAATAAGACGAAAAGTTTTCCGAAGCTTCTAAGATCTGACAGAGGTCGTCTCTCAGCTTTAACATGAATTTGTTTGGTACTTGCTAGAGACTGGAAGAATTTACATCGGGAGGTGTTAAGAAATGAATTGAGTAGTAGAGGGTCAGATGTGGGAACGGTAGGCGTTAGAGATGAAAGTACTCCGTCTCATGAGGCGTAAGGCAGTGGATATAAGGGTAACAGCCGTTAGAAAAAGAAAAAAAATGAAATGATTTGACCACTGAGTCTTATATAGAATTTATCCTGTGTTTCTTATGGTTAAATCGAAACATAAAGCTTGCACGTGGTGAAAGGGCTCCATATTAGCAATGAAAGACAATTCCTTACTTCCAAATTTTATCTAGAAGTTACTATCGGTTTTGGCTGTTAAGGCCACTATACATGGTGAATGATCATGCGAATGAACATGCTGAATGATCACGTGATCATTCACAGCATCATGCGAGTAAAGTAGAACATGTTCTAATTTTCACTGAATGATCTTGCGCATGAAGGTTCATTCGCGAATTGTTTCGTCATACAAGGTGAATGATCATGCTGAATGATCACGCACATGAAATCATTCGCCGTGTTTAGCGGCCTTTGCGCCATTATCAAGTACATAAATACCCTTACTATTTATACTTTCTCTAGTGGTAAATAAAACTCTAATGAATACTTACTCATTTGGTTTTGAAAAAACGAATGCTTATACTTGTCCGTTTCGTGAAATGTCTCTCTTATTTTATCATTCCTGTCGGGATTAGACACGTAGCGACATTCCAATATGGCGCTCTCAGATTCTTTCTGAAAGATGCTTGTTCTTCATAGGGTTAAAAAAATTTGTGCATGGCAAAAAAGATAGTTTTATAAAACCGATGCTGAGATATCGCGGGCCTAATCGGTAATGACCGCTCTTTAAGCATAATGGCTTCGATGGAATTCTCCTCCGCACACGACTGCTTTGAATTGGGACGAGAAAGAGCCTTAAAGCAACGCTTTGCCTTTTAAGAGCTTCGCGCTGATTTTTATTTCATCCCGGCGATTTCACCCGAGTGAAAAAGTGTTCTCCGAATCGATGCTATTGGATTATCGCCACGGGATATTCTTCGCCATTCATTCCGGTCTCCATTGGAAACGGAGTGGGAGTGTGAGAAGATTGGGGATGAATGTTGGACTAGGAATGGCTAGGGAAAGATGACGACGGACCAGGGGCGGCAACCATACATGGTTCGACACTTTAAGATTTATGTATGGGATATAGCCTATAGTCTGTATACCGTGGGTTGGTACACGGGCCCACCAGCTAACTGAGTCGGTCAGTGAGCCGCGAGCGCCGAGGGGAGGAAAGGACCGACCATTAAAAACTCTATGGGACCGACTCACTCTATTGCCTCATTCACATTACGATTGTTCCAGCGATTGTCAGAACTATCGCGCATTCACACGACGATTTTTAAAATCTGTGCTGCCCTCTAGTGCTGACGGTGAACGGGAAATTGACTGCAAAGGTGTTGAGGTATGCAGGGAGAAGATATTACTGTGTTCAACGTGTATTTACCGAATAATTTTTCATCCGCCCATATTCTTCCTTCCTAGGACAAATCCATGAAAAAAATAGTGCTTCACGAGCTTTTCGTCTTTCTCTTGTCGCTTCCGTTTCCGGTCTCCCAGCGCCTAACCATCGTAAAGTGGCAACGTTCGGAAGTACGTCAACTATTGTCAGGACATGCATTCATACGGCGAGTTCGGCCAACTATCGTTGGGACGATCGCTCGGACAATCGTAATGTGAACGAGGCATATGGTAATTGGCGCACGGGCCCGCGAGCTACCTGAGTAGCTACCAAAAAAAACTCTATAAGACCGACTAAAGTAGCAGGCGCACGGGCCCACCTGAGTCGGTCCGCTAGCCACGAGCGCCGGGAGATTGAAAGGACTGACCATAAAAACTCTATGGCGCCGACTCGGGTAGCTGGCAGGCCCGTGCACCACCCTGCGGTATACAGACTATAATGAGAGGTAGCCAATGCCATACAACCGTACTTGAATTGCGGTAGCACCTACATGTAGCAATGAATGTTAATGAGAAATTGTCATCCCCTTCCTCGCACCCTTTTTAGGTAAAGCGTAGGGTATCATGCAGATGTAGATAAGTATCTGAGAAGTACCAGCGCTGAAGGCGAAATGGAAGGGAGTAACCGTTTAGGAAGTAATATTTAATAAGGTAGTTTCCTTCATCAGGGAACACGCAAGGCATTGATTGTGATTCCTTACCCACCAGTAGTGCATTCATAATAAACCAATTATTTTGTTTTAGAAATCGCAGTTTAGATGAATGTTAATGGTCACTTTTAACCTCATTTGAAAAAGGCCAGATTGGCGCCCATGCGATGCCACTCCACGTGACGTCACAGGGACCTAGTTTCTATACGAGTAGATAGGAGTTTTACATGGTCTGAGATTAACAATGCACGCATGAGGCACAGAGCTCAGGGAAACATGTCTTAATAATCACCTATTAAAACTGCCTAAGGTCGGAAAGTTTTCTACGTTTGATAGGGTATTAATAATCCTTATTTTAGCCAAGCGCTACCTGCCAGCAGGGTACTCTGCTACCTGCTAGCAGCCTACATCGTATCAGCGCTCAAAGCCTCTCCCCAAGGTCACCTCACACGCCGAAAGCTGGAACCAGAATGACGTCACCGGGGCTTTTCCCAGCATTCATACTTAGCCGTCGCGTTTTCGCACGCTTGAAATTTTTCACTTTTCATTTAATCGCGAAAAATAGATATCGTTATTTAAAAATCTGAAAGCGTAAAATATATACTCCAGGAGTAATTGTCTTTCGATTTAGGCAATAAAAAATAGGAAACCACCCTATTGTAAATTACCTTCACATAACCATCTTGTTCTAAACATTGTCGTTGGTGGCGGAATGAACGGTGCATGTCTAATAAGAGGTAAATGTAACGAAATACCAACCGCGAAAAGGCGACCGATAGGTCCGGTCATTTGCGCCACGATGGAAGGATTGAGATATTAGGGTGGAGTATAGCCCAAAATCAGTCGATCTCGAAGTCACTCGATCGTGGAACTCATTTGAGCAGTGCAGATTCATTCACGCGTCGAAGTTGGTTGCCATGATGTGCCTCAAAAGTATATTTTGCCACTATAATACAGCTCGCTAATTTCCCTAGGGTGAAAAACCACATTGATCTCTTCCGAACGTGAATTTTTATGTTTTAAGTAAAGTGCAATGATTTTTAGCTATGGAATTAGCAATTACCAAAATTGGATTTAGCCACGACAGAGAGTAGTGCCTGGTGGGCGTGAATCAATCACCACACCACTGTATCGGGCAGTTTGATGACTTCGTTTTAACTCTAACCTTTCGATGTATTCTGAACCACATTCAGGGGAAGACTCTCAAAGATACAAATACTCTTCCGTTCACAGAGTGAAAAAATGAAAATATTTACCGAAAGTTTTGTTGCTTAACAAAGAGGATGCGCGGCTCAACTGGGACAATCAAAAAACATTATAACCGAATACGCCCCCTAATGCCAAAAATGAGAAAAAAGTAGTACCGGCACCGAAAGAGAAATATTTTCATCTCGTTTAATTTTTGAGAAAGCTTGAATTTTTAAAATCTAGATTGCTCCCTCATGAAGAATTATCAAACTGGCCGAGATTCACTGCCTCCGTAGTTAAATCAACATTCTTCCAATTCTTACTCATGCGGTAGCAATCTATCTAAAAAATCAGGTACCTATACTTTCTCAAAAACAACAACAATGGGGATTCATCACTTTCTGCAGCGTCTTGTGGTATGTAATTCTTCTTAGCGATAATACGTCAGAGGTCTGATACGCATATGCAAGCGGCTTAAGTATAGATATGCTTGGGTTATAATTAAACGTCTTTTTTTAAGTTGGTAAAAATAAAAACGTGCTTTAGAGAGGGGGTCGCCCCTACCGCTGTCACCCTTAATCCTCCATTGCATAGAATATCCCACCTGATGACTATAAGAAATACGTTTGTTGAAACGTAGGAAGCATTTTAGAGCATAAAAGCAGCACAGCGTGGCACCCGAGAGATGTCGACTCATATTTCTCGCCAAGAAAGCACAAGGAATTAAATCGAAACATAATCGCCGATACTTTATAGTCTGTATACCGTTGGGTGGCGCACGGGCCCGTCGGCTACCTGGGTCGGTCCATGACCACCTAAATACTCAAGGCCTTCGCACTGAACTTTCTCTTTTCTCTGACGTCACAGGATTGCGGCTGGCGAAAAAACCGGAATCATAGGCACATAGGCGACAGAGCACATGTGAGTAGCGTCAGTTGCGATCCTTGTTGTTGTAGTGTGAGCAAGCGATTTGAGTTTTCAAGCCTTTATTGTGGTGAAGTTATCGATTTGCTGTGTTTAAAAAGTTTTCAGTATAGTAGGCAAGTGTTGTGTACATCAATATAGTTGTAGTTACGACGGGAGAGAGATAGTGAGTGTTTTCCAGTTTCCCAAGGAAGGACTGAGAAGGAGGTGGATGAATGCCATCCCAAGGAAGGATTATCAACCTTCAAAGCACTCAAGAGTAAGTATTTATTTTTCCCTATTAAAATTAAGCATAGTAAGGTGAATATTTTCTAATAATTGAATTAAATATTTTATACTAGAGGAGTTAAACCTGAGGTAATTGCTGCCATATCGATACATGCATTCTCTTTTCATAAGCTTTTTGGGGTTAAATTCTTTCTGGGCTTGATCGTATATTGTTACATGTGCACCGAATAAAGTTATAATATCAACTATGTAGCATCAGGGATTGTACGAATAGAAAGCAGTGAAACGTTTGAGTTAGGAAATGGTCATCTGTTGGTCTCAATTAATTATTGCAGCTTCCTGAACTTATCCTTCGTGAATTGAAAGATTAATTTTTACATTGATCGTCAAAACGATAGTCACATTGGCCATGTCCTATTGCATTTGTTGCTAACTGTTCTATTTGCAAGAGAAGGATTTTAAAAGTTGTGAATTTTAATAAATTTTAGTCGTTCAAAATCATGGATTAGAATCATTACTATACGCCGAGAAATATTTCCAGCATCATAAAAGTACCGTTGTGATTAAGGTAAGGTTATTTATTTGATCGCATTGATAGGTGTTAATGTATTTTCAATTTATTAACCGATATTTTCCAGAAAAATAGCTGCGAAAGCAATCCGTGAAGTAAGCTGCTACTCTATAAGGCGGGTGTATAGGTTATTTGTTTGCTTTTTATTTAGTCTTCGCTTCTTTTTTTCTTCATCATATGGATCCTCAAATGTGAATCATCTAACCTTGTCATACACTTCTTTATTTCAATGGCTTGGAATTATTCGCTCTCTCTCTCCATCTATCAGAATCTACTGTTTCAGCTATGTTTACGTCAATTTCTTGTATCTCAAAGTAAAAAAAGCTTCGGAAATACTATTCATATTAAATTATCATCAAAATTATATAAAATTTCCTTATTCTTGTCCCGTATTCGTAATCCCGTTCATTAGCAAGTGGTTGGCTTTGCGCTATTTACTGATAAAGTTATATTATGTATTAAAGGGTATTTAATCTGTTCTAACCACATTCCATTATCATGTCGATCCTGCGTATGATGACTGTTGCTCATTCATTACTAAATGCTACTCCTGAAGAATTGTCAATAGTAATTAAATATGTCATCAAAATACATATCGTGATCAATTTGCTACTATTTTTTAAATTTTAAATTTGTGGCTTCACATTTTTTTCTTCGCTATCGTGATCCTCAAATGACATCTTGCCATCCACTTTCTTATTTCTATTAGAAATCAAATTCCTCTCATTCACAGATTTTCAGGTTTTAGGATCCCAAAACATTTATCCTTTCACATGACTTCAAATCGTCATTTTTCCTTTGTCCAATTAATGTCTCTCGAATTTGGATGTATGCCCCACATCCACATACTCTTGCATCTTTCACATTTGGCTTCATTTCTGTTTTCTCACATCCGATTTCATTTATTGCGTTTTCTTATCTTTGCCTATATTGGGACTTGTGCTCGTAAAATATGCGCAACCAAGCATATCATCAGAATTTTTTTCATTCCAACCTCCATTTTATCAGCAATTTTATTCCCTCACCAATTAATGTTTTATTTCATTCATTAGTGTGAGTCCTTCGGTGATTGCTCGCCATAGGGTTGCATTGAGCGGCGAATGGTATCAATTCCATTTTCTCAAAACTGTCGTTTCCAATGACTTAATTGATGTATGCTCTTTGTTCTCCCTATTTTTAAGAAGCTGCATAAATAGTCAAAAATGAGAAAGAGGGTGCTTTTACTTTTTTGATAGTCATGATGACTGTCTATTGTGACCCCTAGTAACAAGGATGGATACTTGCCGGTCTAATAAGTTAGTAATTTGTTCAGAATATTTACCTTATTTTATGACAGCATCACGAATCTTTCAATTTATTTCTCTGATATCCATTGCTCAGCCAGAAAGCTAAGAAATTTGTTATTCTTACAGTGCTCATAAGTGTCAAAAACTAACAAGATAATCTTTTTTCCAGGGTTGCCATTAAGATGAAATCCTTTGGGAGGCACGACAGGAACTTAACTCATTCGATGAAGTGTTAACTTTGGCAGACAAAACTGATCACATAAACTACTGTTCAAAGATTTGTAAGCTTCTTGGGCGGTTGACGAGTTGAGAGAGGTCGCAGTCTTTCGTTACTCATGTCTGTGAGACCCAAAGTGAAATAAAGTCTAAAAGCCAAAGTGTAAGATTGTTCTTCTTGTAGACAGCTTCCTTCGACATAATATCTGGCGACGAGGAAAACTGGCGAACGTGTGCTATCTTTCAACAGTAATATCCATGTTAAGAGAGCGTGATTGTAATTGAGGTTTTTTTAGTCATGTCGAAACCTCCTATATTTGAACCCGGAATCGAGGACTTTGATTCCTTCGTGGAAAGACTTGAGTTATTCTTTCTCATAAATGGCACCGAAGACAGACTCAAGAAAGGTCATTTCTGTGTGAATCTGAATCCGGGCGTTTATGCAGAGTTAAAAATTTTATTAGCTCCAGTAGATTTCGCTAAGGCTACATATGATCAGTGTGTGCAGGCTTTGAGTACTAGGTATAAAAAGATAAGTAAGGTTATACCTGAGCGTTACAAGTTCAATTCTCGTAAGCAACAATCAGGGGAATCCTTACAAGACTATGTTTCTGAGATCAAGCGTTTATCAACGAAGTGCAACTATGGCTCGTTCCTGGATCAAGCTTTGCGTGACAGGCTGGTGTCGGGTCTACGGAACACGTCTATGGTGAGTCGTCTATTATCAGAGAAGGACACAATGTCATTCGACGAGGCTTGCAGTATTATTTTCGAGATGGAAGCGGTAGAGCAGTCAACATTGGTGATGGCCGGTTCGAGTTCTGACTCTTTTATGGTTTCCTCCAAGTCTGAGGGTTCGCCTTCATTTGAACGTGTTGCCGCGAGGAAGAGTTTTCGTTCTCCCGTGAGGTCGACGTCATACCAGTCGAGGAGGGGGTCATCGCCGAGGCGAGGGTCTCCATTCCGGGGGCGTTCGCCATCACCTAGTCAACGCTCGGAAGGAGGTCAGAAGAAGAGGTGCCGGTATTGCTATTCCAGACATACTCCAGATAAGTGTCCAGCTAATAAGTGGTTGTGTTACAATTGTGAATGTCAAGGTCATACAGCTGAATTCTGTGGCAAGCAACAAGTGAATTTTGTTGTTACTGGAGTCAATGTATCTGTGAATGTGTTAAAGTCTCAGTCTGATTCATTATTTGTGAATATTGTTATTAACGGTAAATCTGTGCGGTTCCTTGTTGATACTGGGAGCTCTATTTCGATTTTGAGTTATGATGTTGCAAAGGAATTGCAGTTATTGTCGAAAATTTTGCCCTACTATGATACTATAAAAGGTGTTGGGAATCACTTATTAGATGTGATTGGAAAGTGTGAGGTTAGTATTTGTTACGGCAAGTTGAGTACAATATTTTCCGCTGTAATTATAAGAAATGTATCATGCCCTGCTATACTGGGTCGCGATTGGCTGTCAGTATTAGCACCAAATTGGGGTATTACGTTATTACCTCATTTGTATAATGAGGGTGAGGTTGGTCTAATAAGTAGACAGGAAACTTGTATGTCCGTTCGGTCTAGCATAGAAGAGTACGTTCAGTCCTTGTCAGTGAAATTTCCTTAAGTATTTTCTAAACAGGGTAATGATAAACCAATTGAATATATTAAGGTTAATCTAAATTTGAAAGAAAATGTTCCTCCTGTTTTTCATAAAGCATATACGGTTCCTTATGCATTGAGAAATGAAGTAGGCCTTGAGTTAGATAGATTAGAGTCTAAAGGCATAATTACTAAGGTGAAAACGTCTGATTGGGCAAGCCCTTTGGTTCTTGTTCCTAAAGGTAATGGAAAGATAAGATTGTGTGCCGATTTCAAGGCAACTTTGAATAAGTTTTTGAAGGTGGATCAACACCCTATGCCCATACCTGAGAATATTTTTAATCAGTTTACTGGCTGTACGGTGTTTTGTAGGCTAGACTTAACTGAGGCTTACTTGCAATTAGAAGTGCATGAAGCTAGTAAGGATTTTCTAGTTGTTAACACAATACGAGGTTTGTACAGATTTAATCGTTTGTGTTTTGGACTGTCTCCTGCATGTGCAATTTTTCAGTCTGTTATTGACTCCATTTTAGTAGGAATTGATCATGTGGCGCCATACTTAGATGATATTTTAATTGGTGGTAAAGATCTGGCTACTTGTAAGGAAGTTTTGAATAAGGTCATGATAAGATTAGAGGAATATAATGTCAAACTGAACGTACAGAAATCTGAATTTTTTGTCAACTCTCTATTGTTTTTGGGTTTTGAGCTGTCAGGTAAGGGTAAAGTTCCTTCTGCCACCAAGATTGAGAAAATTTTGTCAATGCCACCACCTGAGAATTTGACACAGTTAAAAGCCTTTGTTTCTATGTTCAATTACTACAGAAATTTTGTTCACATGTGTCCTGACATTTTGGAACCATTCCATAAACTTATGAGGAAAGATGAACCATGGGTATGGTCTTCGGAGTGTATGATTGCCTTTTCCAAATGTAAAACAACTTTATCTGAAGCTTCTATGCTTGTTCTGTATGATCCAAGCAAAGAGTTAATTTTGTCGGTGGATTCCAGCTCCTTTGGGGTTGGTGCCATCCTAAGTCAAATTGAAAATGGTGAGGAGCGGCCTATTGCTTTTGAATCAGCTACCTTAAATCAGTCCCAGAGGAACTATTCTCAGTTAGATAAGGAAGCATTGGCGATAATTTTTGGTGTAAAAAAATTTCATAAGTATTTGTGGGGAGGAAATTTACAATTTTCAGTGATCACTTGCCACTGAAAACAATTTTTGGGGAACAAAAAAAAATTCCAGTTATGGCTTCTTCTCGATTAATAAGATGGGCTACCACTTTATCGGCTTATAACTACTCTCTGGTACATAAAAAAGGAACTTTGATTCCTCATGCAGATGTATTGTCGCGTTTACCATCTTCAGATAGCATAAATGATAAGGAAGTGTTGTTTACATACTTGTCCACTCCCATGTTAGATTTAGATGAAGTGAGTGAGCACACTCGCAATGATAAGTTGATGAGCAGAGTCTTGGAGTATGTTTTAAAAGGTTTTCCAAATTCTTGTGCAGATGAATTGAAGGTTTATGAACGAAATAAGTGCGCCTTATCTGTAAGTAACAATTGTTTATTTTTTGGTGACCGAATTATTGTGCCTAAGAGTTTAAGACAGAAAGTATTAGAGATAATGCATTTTAATCATGCGGGTGTTGTACGATCCAAATTATTGGCACGTTCATATGTGTGGTGGCCTGGATTAGATAATGATATTTATAATAAAATAGCAACCTGTGACATTTGTCAGTCAACAAGGAATAGAACAAATAACAAGTACCGTCAATCGTGGCCATTGGCTCATTTTCCTTGGGAAAGGGTTCATTTGGATCTATTTGATTTTTGTGGAAATAAATATTTGATAGTGTGTGATGCATATTCGAAATGGATCGAATGCTTTATTTTGAGGTATAGGTGTGATTTCAATGCGGTATTGTCCAAGTTGGCTGAAGTTTTTTCAAGATTTTCCTTTCCAAAGACTATTGTATGTGATAATGGACCGCCATTCAGTTCTCATTACATGAAGAATTTTTGCTACAATAAGGGGATTAAACTGATTTTCACTCCTCCATATTCTCCTCAATCAAATGGGCTGGCTGAGCGTAGTGTCCAGACCTTCAAAACTTTGTTATCAAAATTTCATTTACAAAAGAGACACAGAAACGAAAATGTTATCACTGAAGAACTGTTACTTGACTGTCTATTTGCTTATAGGTCTACACCGTCCTCGGTGACGGGAAAATCACCGATGTCGATGTTGTTAACATATGAGCCAAATGTTCCTTTGTCGGGTCTAAAAAAAAAAGTTACATTTAAGAGTGGTTTAATTGATGAAAAGGTCACAGAACACAGGAAATCATTCAAAATATTTGAGTAGTATGGGTTGACCCTAATAAAAAGCAAGAATTTGGTGTCAAATTCGAATTGGGAAAGGTTATAGAGAAGGTTAGCAATTTTGTTTATATAGTAAAATTGTCCAATGATGTTGTGGTTAAAGTACATGTAAATCAGCTCAGAGAATTTTATGATAATGCCCAGCTACGCAATTCTCTGGCGGCTAAAGTTCGCAATTTGCAAACTAGTAGTGGTGAGAGTGAGCAATGTGAGGTGAATGATTATAAGGAGACACAAAACGAATTGCGGAGGTCTGGACGAGTCATAAGGAAACCGAATAGGTATTCCGACTCGAACTTTGCTTAAATTTGTATTAGCTAGAATCTGGGATATGCCCATTATTATTGTAGTAATGTCTTTTGTTAAGTATTCGGTGTTAAGTCATTTCTTATCTGGTCAGTCTGTTAAAATGTAAACCAATCTTGTCATTTGTTTTATTGTATCTTTTGTCAGGTTGACAGTTATCATGTCGATTGTCATTTTGCTATTGTTTTATTATTTGTCAACTAAGAGGGGAGAGTAGTGTTATGTTGGCAGCCTGCGCGCTGTGAGTCATGTGGGCAGTCTGCGCGCTGCCGAGTGTTACGTCCGGGCAGAGTGCTGTTCGGGCGGTTGACGAGTTGAGAGAGGTCGCAGTCTTTCGTTACTCATGTCTGTGAGACCCAAAGTGAAATAAAGTCTAAAAGCCAAAATGTAAGATTGTTCTTCTTGTAGACAGCTTCCTTCGACATAATAGATGACATTAAAATAAATGCTAAAAACAATAAAAAATTTAATTACTTTTTTCTATCCAACTGCAATTACTTCATAAGAAGAAAGAGGCACTGAGATACAACTTAGGTGCTGTTAAATCTGATCAATGATTGTTTTCACCCTGATAGATATCAGGCAATTTCCCAAACCCTTCTCGAGTGCTTGTGAATGGGCTGAGTTTAGGGGTATTCACTCTGAAAATTTCACAGACAAGCAAGTGACATTTGGTTTCTTCGTGTCCTCTCTGCTGGTGGTGAGAAATGGAGGTAAATGTTTCACACATTTTTAAATGATTTGGGTAGCAAATGGTCTAGTGTTGTCTGGCTCTGTGGGATGTTAAATCTGATTAATGATTGGTTTCACTCTAATAGATATTCCTAACCCCTTCTAGAGTGCGTCTGAATGTAATGAGTTTAGGGGTTCTTATTCCGAAAATTTCACAAGCCTGTGACAGTTGTGTTCTGTGTATCCTTTACGTAGAACCTGTTCAATAATTCGTTCGATACTGAACAATGTGATTAAACGAGGTATTTTTTGACCCATTTTAAAATCATTAGCGCAGGAAGTAGTCTATATATTATCTCTTTTGGTTTCGTTAAACAGACCTCATTGATTTTCTCCGTCGCGATTCTTCCGTACCCTTAATCAACAGATTTTCATCCGTTTTCGAGGTTGGGAAAATTTCAAATGATATTTTAATATCCATAAAAAATCTTACGGTTTCTTAGTGCTAGCCTTGATACCGGGATTGATGCTTTATTTTCCCTTTTCTAATGTTTTTCGTTAACGGTATGGTCATGGATATTAACTTCATAAACAATATCTAGAACTTCATTCTTCTCGTAATTTGGCAAGAATTCCGCTATCGTCTTCATTCGTAAGTTTCATTTTGGTGAATGACTGTAGCGCTAATAGTGCAGTTGAAGTACTTAAATCACTTCTTTAGTCTCTAGTTTAGAGCCGTCAGGTACAGAAATATAGTCTTCCAATACATTAATAATGATCATTGACAATTATTCCGCGCATTGATAATTATTTTGAGGCGAATATGATATTGGAGGATAACTCAAACAAATAATCCAATAGATAAGTGAAGGCATTGTACCGTGCATTTGCCAAAAGATTCATTCCGTGTTTATTCTTGAAGCGTTTCGCAATGTGTTCCACCGGCGCCTACCCTCCCAGTCCTCTGGTACGGGATCAGGGTTCCGTGGTCGTTCTCCGGCCGTCCGTCAGCCCCAAAGCTGTGACGTCACAACTCAGTGCGGAGGCCTTGAGTATCTAGGTGGTCATGGTCGGTCCCATACAGTTTTTATGGTCGGTCCTTCCCTTCCCCCGTTGCTCGCAGCTCGCGGACCGACTAAGGTGTCTCGCCGGTAGACAGACTTTAATAATTTATCTTCCAATTTTTTAAGTGAGATGACGATTAAAAAATTTGTGGAACATACAATGTTTATGTGCCTACGATTATATTTCTTGTTACAAAGTTCTACCAAATATTGTCATCCACCCTTAGATAGGACATTACGTATGCAGACACACAGCTTGTACTTATTAAAGGATACTTTTTTTCAAACACCGAATACAGCTCATATTGGCCATTTTACATCGGGGTATTCAACAAGTTTAATAAGTAAACGTACACGAACAACCATGCCTTGGACAGGGGAGACCTACCCAATCGGGACTCGAATCGGCGACCCCTTGTTTGGCAGGCCAGGATTTTACCCCGGCGCCACCGAGGCCGGCATTACTTTGTCTATTTGGGAATTGACGAGAAAAAAAAAAGATTTTTCATGGGGCAGCCCGATCATCTGAAATCCTCTCGTGAACGAATCCTAAAACCTTTCGAGTCACGAAATCTCATGTTATCCCTTTTTTCCAACACATTCAATGGGAGGGATAAAAAGAAACAAAGTCTTGCCATTTCGTGACCTCAATGTTCGGAAGCGGATATATATAGGACAGCGGAAAGCCATTTTTGATGAGTCGTATATCACCGGCTCCATGTTTCTTTTTATTATTATTTTATCACTACAGCATAGCATTCGCACTCTCTCAGTGGTGTCTACTCGTATTACCCCTCCCAAAAGAGACCAAGAAACGATTCTACCTCCCGAAATGGAAGAGACACCCTCAGGAATGTCGAGAAGTCATCGGAGCATTTCCGCGTAAGCACTAGGCAGCTGCAGCCAGTGGCGCAGCGAGGGGGGGGGTTTGGGGAATATTTCCCCCCCCCCAGAGCTCTGACAAACTTTTAAGTTGAATCCATTTTACTTAATTGGATTGATATTATTAGTAGAATATTGTTCGGATTAATAAAATATCCCACAGAAAGCCGTAAAACTCACCATATTGAACCATTTATCATAAAATTCCGCAATCTATTAATCTCTCACTTACCGCTTATCCTGGTGGGTATTCCATACCCCCACACACCCCGGTATTAGTTGAACCTAAACCCTCCCCCCCCAGCCTTAATTCCTAGCTGCGCCCCTGGCTGCAGCACCTGTAAGAGCTGAGTCGTACGTAATTGAAAATTTAGAAAGAACGAGTCAAAGAATTAATGGAATCATACTCTTCTATAAAAATTGCACAAATGGACAATTTTTTGTGTACGCATAAAATCGTAGATCTAACAAAAACAATTTTTTTCCATTTGTTTCTTCTATATTTGCTGAAATAATTGAAACACACAAAGTAATATTTCACTTGATAGCTGGGACGGATCCAGGGTTCGTTTCTGGGAGTGGGGCACAAGGATCTGACAGACGAACGATCTTCTCATAGTTGAGAATAAAAAGAAAGATGCAACAATTACTGTACGAAATATTCTCTTTATTTTAAGATAAAAGTTATTAATATGAAATTATTTGATTGAGGCTCCGTAGTACACATAACAAAACGAACGTCATTATAACCGTATTAAACCTTTTTTATCTATTTTGTGAGGGTTTGGGGTGGGGGGGGGGGGGCATGTGCTCCCGTGCCCCTTCCCCCTAAATCTGCCCATGCTTCAAAGAAAAGTTAAGGAAAGTGCATTCCGGCACTCCTAATTTTGCGATGATACCACTGCTCGAGGTTGTGCGCTTTCCCCTTTAATTTTTAATGTTTGCATGGAGAAAGCCATCAATGAAATCAAGGAGAAAGCTTCGGGTGTCAATATCCACGGAGAAAACATTAGCATGCTGCGATTTTCTGACGACATAGCAGTCATAGCCGAGACAGAGAAGGATTTAAAGAAGACGTTACAAAGATGGAAAGGACAATGGCCAGATATCAGCTGAAAATCAAAAAAAGAAGACTAAGATATTAGTTTGTAGCAAAAGAGAGGAGGCTAAAACAAATATCAACCTAGGAAAGCATAAGCTTGAAGAGGTGAACGAGTTTTCTTACCTGGGAAGCCGAATTACCAGCGATGGACGGAGCAAGAAAGAAATACATAGTAGAATAGCGCAGGCGAAGAGGGCTTTCTACAAAAAGAAGAATCTTCTTACAGCTGAAAATACCAGCGTAGAAGTAAGGAAACAATTCATCAGATGCTACATATGGAGAATGTTTCTCTATGGAAGCGAGGCTTGGACGTTGACAGCAGCAGAAAAGTCAAGAGTGGAAGCATTCGAAATGTGGTGCTACCGAATAATGATGAAGATAAAATGGATTGACCGTGTGAGTAACGAGGAAGTGCTAAGAAGAGTGGGAGAAAAGAGAAACATCCTAAAAACCTTATGCAGAAGAAGGGACAACTTAGTTGGACACATTTTGAGGCACGATGGTCTGATGAAGACAATCGTTGAAGGACTAGTGGAAGGGAAAAAGGGCAAGGGACGGCCCCGAATGAGTTATATAGGACAGGTTATAAAGGATGTTAAAGAGAAGAAATATGTAGCTATGAAAAGATTAGCGGATAGGAGAGAGAAATGGAGAGCTGCGTCAAACCAATCTTAGGATTGTTGACTAATGATGATGATGACCACTGCTCGGCATGTACCTTTTACCCTCGGTGACCAGATGGTAAGAGATGAAAAAGAGGACAGCACTCAGTGAAGAAGGTTCACAATGGACGAAAAATTAATGGACACGAAAATTAACTACAATTTTTTTATTGACTTTATTTGCATAGAAAAACTTGGTCCTTCTAAGCCATATGGCTTGTCAGAAGGTTCCAGTTATTCAGTGCAACATGTGGCACATTGAGAGCATAGCATTTATATTACAAGTTTCAACTTCAGCTTTAGGGGCTTTTAAACAGAACTATGATGATTTAATATATTTTGTACATTTCAGATTAAAAATAAAGAAGTTACAAGTTTACAATATCACTTATTAACCAATCGTTCACTTTTCTTTTAATGTCGGCCAAAGATTTGAGAGCTGATTCTGGAAAAAAGCAAATTTAAAGATTTTTCATTTTTAAATCTTGAAAATTTTACACTCAATTATAATTATCCTGGCAGCTAAATATTTCTTCATTTAAATTTACTCTACAAAATAATAGGTAGTTAAGATATTTCCTGGATGGGCTTACATAAGAAAATTGGAAAAAAAGTTGTCAGGTAATGCCGATAGAATTCGCTTCTAGGGAAGATACGCACCCATAGAATTCCGTAGTGGTAAGGGTGATAAGGTAAGGTAGCCAACTGCCCCTTGCAAAAGAGAAAGATTTTGTGCTTTAAAGATCAAAAGGGGCTGGGAGAGCAGAAAAGACAAGAGGTTTGAACTTACAATTACGTCTTTTCCGCAGTAACCAGCGAAACACGACTGTTCGCTACCCGAAGGTGATGGGTTATGAACGATTCGAAGAACCCATTCATTGTAACGAACCAAATCGAACGAACCGAATGATAAAAATGAACCGAAATTCCCACCTCTTAAGTGTTTATTGAAAAGAAACGTGTAGGGTGGACTTTTTGACGCGAGGGGCGCGCAGTGCGACGGCAGAGCCAATAAACGTCGCCAAGGCAGCGGCGGGAAGGCGAAGTAAGCCATTTTGAAGCCGAACGCGGAGAGGAGTGGGGCTTGGTAATGGTTGGGCTTTCTAGACACGTAGAGGGCAAATCGTTTTTTTCCTCTTACTCGTCTGAAGGGTTTCGCTGAAGAAGGGACGTGAAAGAAGCAAAGAAAAGGATATAAAGGGGATAAAGCAAGTTAAAGGAGAGGAATAAAAACGGCCGAAACGAAGGAGACTGGTTGAAGAGATGAAGGATGGCATGTGGAAAAAAGAAGAAAACAACCAACCGCGAGGGACTCCACCAATCAAGTAGCGTGAAAATGGAGAGGCGGGGAAGGAGAGAAAAGAAAAAAATAATATATATGCCTTCCGACATATAGCGCGCGTGTTGTGAGCGCGTGGAGGTAAAAAAACATCTGAAGGGTGGATTCCGCGCGATGGATTCGAAAGCCATCACTGGCTCGTAGGCAACTCGTAATTTTTTCCGCTATCATGTAGGCTCTGAAATGCGCATCGCACGGCTTTGATGATTGTTTGCTTTCATCTGTATGCTCTTACTACCGGCTGAAAGCAAGTTATTCTTATTGTAGAATGCCCGACTCGTCTGTACTATTCTAATCACAACTCTTTCCTCGTAGTTGTCTATCGCAGAATGCTTTCCTTCCGAAGTAATGGAACTCTTCATCTACATCTATGTACCTCCCTGAGAGTTGCCTAAATTGGCATGTGGCGGGCGATGCCAGAATACCAGCCGCACATTAAAATAATCAAAGTAGGAGCACGTGGAAGTGATTTACGTACTGAATTGCAAATAGAAATCTTTATGTCATTTTTATCGGGGAAAGAGTGAATTCCTCCACCTACCCGTTCGGCAAAATATCTCACATTTCATCTTTTCTGACTAATTTGAAAGTATAGTAAATTCGTTAGATGCTATCTGCATCGCTTAGAATGATTCTATCAAGATTTTCCCCTAGATATATATAGACCTTGCCCTTTACTTTCTGCAGCAATCTTTTATTTTAGTTTTATTCTAATTAACTTTCAGATGCTGCCTAGCCATTGTCCTTTCCATTCTTAACAGTCTTCTCCAGACCCTACAGTCGCTATCATATCTGAAAATCGCGGCATGCAATTTTTTTCATGTTGCCTACATAATTTCGCTAAAAATTTTTTCTTGCGCCTGGAATAAATATTTTCACGGCATAGCCAATCTAAATAATGAATTAGAAATAACGTTTTTGTTTGGATTAATTTGCATCAAAACCAGTGTCATCATCATCATCATTGGTCAACAATCCTAGGATTGGTTTGACGCAGTTCTCCACTCATTTCTCCTATCAGCTAATCTTTTCACACCTACGTATTTCTTCTCTTTCACATCTCTCTTTACTTGTTCCATATATTTTGTTCGAGGTCTTCCTTTTCCATTCTTGCCTTCCACTTGCCCTTCAACGATTGTCTTCATCAGGCCATCATGTCTTAAGATGTGGCCCATAAGGTTGTTCCGTCTTCTTATTAAGGTTTTCATGAGGCTTCTCTTCTCTCCTACTCTTCTTAGGACTTCCTCGTTACTAACTCGGTCAATCCATTTGATTTTCATCAATCTTCTGTAGCACCACATTTCGAAGGCCTCTATCCTTGCTTTCTCCGCTGCGGTCATTGTCCATGCCTCACTTCCGTATAGGAGCATATTCCAGATGTAGGTTCTTATAAATAGTTTCTTTACTTCCATATTTAAGTTTCCCGCTGTAAGCAGGTCTCTCTTTTGGTGGAATGCCCTCTTCGCCTGGGCTATTCTACTGATAATTTCTTTCTTACTTCTCCCGTCATTAGTTATCTTGCTTCCCAAATAACAGAATTCATCCACCTCTATCAGTTTTTGCTTTCCTATTTTAATGTTAGTCTTGACTTCTTCTCTTCTGCTGCAAAACCAGTGTAGGATAGTATTTATCGAACGGCATTTGCAAAACGTTGGTAGTGTGTGTGTACATACAGGGGCGCAGCTAGGAATTAAGGCTGGGGGGGGGGGGGATTTAGGTGCAACAAATACCGGTGTGTGTGGGGGTATAGAATACCCACCAGGATGAGCGGTAGGTGCGAGATAAATAAATTGCGGAAATTTAAGGTAAACCATTAAAAATCGTGAGTTTTAGGGCTTTCTGAGGGGTATTTCTATTAATCCTCACACTATTATATTAGTAATATCAATCCAAATAAGTAGGTACAATGGATTAAACTCAAAAGTTTTTCTCTGAGCTCTGGTGGGGGGGGGGTTTAACCCCCAAAACCCCCCCTCGCTGCGCCACTGTGTTCATCTACTTCAATCGTATTCCGCGTCGCAACTTCCTAGGTTTACGCCGCCGCCGCTAATAAGGCGCCATCAGACGGAAGTGTGGCGGTTCGCGTCTGACGCGAAATGAAAGCCCAAGTGAGGATCAGAGATTTCCTGGAAATCGAAGCGACTTGCGAAACAGAGCAAACAACGACAGGGTAATCCCGCGAATAAATACTCCCTTGCGTCAACGGAGACGTGATACAAGGTGAGACAAAGAATAAACATCGAGCGGTCTACATTGGAATGTAACTGTTCCTTCTCTGTGCTTCTCACATTTCCCTTGTATCACTTGATCCCCGTGGGTACGGAGAATTCAACGTGAACTCTAATATTACAAATTTTTCTTCAGCCTATGAATGTCTTGTCACCGACCTCGCATCAACCTCTTACAATTAATGCCTTCCACAATCTGTAAAAAAAGCAAGATACCCGAGTTTGAGAAGCTCTAGCGTCCAAACGAAGCAATCAATTTCAATGCTACATAAAAGCACGCGAAAGACAATTTATTTCTACGTTGTATCATGTACTTTAAAAAATCTTTGGCACAATAGCATTTCCAATTTCCATTTTTCCTCAAAAAACTACCCCATTTTTGCGCGTAAAATCAAGTTTCCCAACTTTGAGCGCTTGGAATTCCCGTAGTTTTCGTTTATATAACTTGCAATTTTGATATAAAGAAGCCGCATCTATTATTAGCAGTTTACCGAAAACGAATTGTTTATACCACTAAAATTAACGAAGTTGTTGTAAACAAGGCAAAACTCTGCTAACTTCGAAACCAGTGGGTTAATGGAAAATTATGTGACGTAGTATATAGATGACGTATGCTAACAGTGACGTAGCCAGGATGGGGGTCTGGTGGGTCCGCCCCCCCCCCCCCCAAATATAAAAACACAATCATTTTCCTTCATAAAAGAAAAAAATTGAAAAACCATGAATTTACTAATTATTTCTCTGACAAATTTAGTTTTTTCAGCTATGGAAAGTGTTGAAATTAGTTTAAAACCCATTGCTTAGTACCCTGTTTTTGAAGAATTTGCCCTCCTCGTGTTGGTGAACCTCCCAGAACGAAATTCCTGGCTATCCCTACTGCTTACAGTAAATTATTGTCATGTGGGTGTTCGATATTGAATTATGTGTTTCATTTGTTTAGCTGCGCAAGGCGCCATGTTATTTCATAGAGACAGAAATGCCTCGTTCACATTACGATCGTCTGAGCCGTCGTCGGAACTATCGTGCATTCACATAACGATGGTTGAAACCTGTGCTGATCTCTAGTGCTGACATCTAAAGTGAACGGGAAATTGATGATTAGCAAAGCTGTTGAGGTTTGCATTGACAAGATGTTACTGTTTTCAACGTGTATTTACCGAATAATTTTTCTTCCGCTCATATTCTTCCTTCCTAGGACAAATCCATGAAAATAATAGAGCTTCACGAGCTTTTCGTCCTTCTCTTGTCGCTTCCGTTTCCGGTCTCCCAGCGCCTAACCATAGTAAAGTGGCAACGTTCGGAACTACGTCAACTATAGTCAGGACTTGCATTCACACAGCTACAGTCCGGCCGCCGAGAGTTGTCCGATGACAGCTAGAAGGAGTAGGGGGCAAGGTTGCCAGGTAAGAAATGGAAACGCCCACACCACACGTAAACAAAAGGGTTCCCTTAAGAAAGGAACCAGAAGGGACGACGACCGTGAAGGACCCAAAGGAAGATTCCTTTGTTTTGGCGATTCGCAGAAAGGGCTTGTTTTGGTGGCTCGGGCTTGTTTCAGTGCTTCATATCCATGAGACAACGTTGTATGACTGGGCGAGGGTATGAGGTGCGTTTGGGGGACAGCAATTGGCTGCAAACCGTGCAGGCGCAGGGTTCTCCGCCCCTCCTTTTGAACTGTCATCGGACAACTCTCGACGGCCGGACTGTAGTTCGGTCAACTATAGTTAGGACGACGGCTCGGACTATCGTAATGTGAATGAGGCATAAGTAGTTGAACAATGGTCGCTGTAAGAGACAGATACCTGTGGGCGAAGTCGTTCTTTATTAAATGGTGTTTCCTTTCATTGTCTTTGACTTTCATTGCTCACACTTTACATTCATGATGATGGGAAATATCATATTCACAGCTTTTCAATGTTATTTTTCTCTATTGAAAATACTAAAACGCAATAAACACTAAATATCGAAAAAAAACACTTATAAATTTTTAAAAATAATTGATCAGTCTGCACCCAACGCTGCCCTGCGGATACTTTTGAAAACAGCTTCAATATCAACCGAAGACAGAAATCAACCTTCTATGGAAAAAATAGTGCCTCCTCCATGCAATCCCCTGGGACATAAAAATATGGTAGGAAAATGTCGAGAAATTTGGGAATAAACTACGTTGTACTGTGGGGACCCTCTAATATACACATATTTTTGGTTAGCGCGCGAAGGTTAGCGCGCACTGGAGGGATGCACGCGAGCCAAAAGGGCTCAGTCTTCAATTTATTTCAATTTCTGCTGGTGACTGAGCGTGAAAATTACACACTTTCATTTTCCCATTTTTCGATTCTGCGGTTACTTCTATTTACGGCGAATAGTCGGCGACCTTAACTAAGGTGACTATAGAGGGGAGGCCCAGATCAACCCCGTTTAAGTTTATTACTCTTGCTCCTTCGGTCGCTCCCATGCCCGACGCCGGTGTGTGCGAGGTAAGTTTGATATTTCTTGATTAAAGCTTTCGCGGCTAATGGCGATTAAAGAGAGACATACGAGTGTATGCCGCGTGATGTATCGGAAATAGGGTGGTTTCCAATTATTTTTATATTGCCTAAATCGAAAAATTATAACTCTTGGAGTACGTATTTCACGCTTTTAGATTTTTTAATGGCGATATCAATTTTTCGCGGTCAAATGAAAAGTTAACATTTTCAAGCGCGTGAAAACGCGACAGCTAAGTATGAATGCTGGGAAAACCCCGTGTGACGTCATTCCGGTTCCCGCTGTCGCCGTGTGAGGTGACCTTGGGGCGAGGCTTTGAGCGCTGATACGATATAGGCTGCTAGCAGGTAGCAGAGTACCCTGCTAGCAGGTAGCGCCTGGCTAAAATAAGGATTATTAATACCCTATCAAACGAAGAAAACTTTCCGACCTTAGGCAGTTTTAATAGGTGATTATTAAGTCATGTTTCCCTGAGCTCTGCGCCGCATGCATGCATTGGTAATCTCAGACGATATAAAACTGCTATCTACTCGTATAGAAACTAGGTCCCTGTTACGTCACGTGGAGTGGCATCGCATGGGCGCCAATCTGGCCTCTTTCAAATGCGGTTAAAATTGACCATTGCCATTCGTCTGAACTGGAATTTCTAAAACCAAATAGATTTTGTATATTATGAATACCTACACTAATGGTGGGTAAGGAATCGAAAGCAATGTATTTCGTTTTCTTTGATGAAGGAAACTACCCTATCGCCCCGACGTTTCGTGACCGACTGCAGGTCACTTCTTCAAGGGAATGGTGTCGGAGTTTGGTTCTGCTGCCTTTTTTATTTCAGGTGGGCGATTTGGGTGAGGTGTGAGGACTGGAGGGGAAGATGAAGAAATGTTGTGAATGACTGGGTTCCATGCATTGCTAACTCTAAATCCGTTATCTCTTTTATAATTATTTTTGTTTTCAAACAATAAAAAGTTATTGTACTTTTTCACACAATTTATTTAAGACGACCGGTTTCGTCGCAGAGGCGACATCTTCAGGTACAGATATAGCTATTTTTATATTTATTTTGTAGATTATTTGGTTGCTATTATGCTTAGGTAGGGGAGGGTTGCGTTGGGGTTGGAGCGTTACTCAACTTCAGGGGTATTTCCAAGAATAGATTTCTCCCCAACCAACGCGTAATAGCAACCAAACAAACAACAAAATGACTATAAAAATAACGAGTTATGTACCTGAAGATGTCGCCTCTGCGACGAAATCTGTCGTCTTAAATAACCTGTGTAAACAAGTACCATAACTTTTTATTGTTTACCTTGGATTTTCACAAAGTTAAGCCTGAAACAATTGTGTTTATTTTTGTTTTCCTTTATCTCTATGACTTCGTGGATGAGTCGGGTTTTGAAATGTTTCACCCTCGCGATGATTCTAGATTTCTTGAAATCGATCGCGTGTCCCGTGGCTACGTGCTCCACTACGTACCCCTTCCCCCTAAATCCGCCCCTGCTTCAAAGAAAAGTTAAGGAAAGTGCATTTCGGCACTGCTAATTTTCTGATGATACCACTGCTCGGCACGTACCTTTTACCCTCGGTGACCAGATGAAAAAGAGGACAGCATTCAGTGAAGAAGGTTGACAATGGGGGAAAAAGTTAAGGACACTTGAGAATTTGCTACAATTTATAGTTAAGAATAATAACAATTTATTAGCACTTTGCTTAGTATATATTTTTATTGATATAATTTTTGTAAACAATTTTGGCTCTTTTAACTGAGAAATATAAATTCCATACGAAAATATGTTTGAAATCGTAATTGACCATTATGAGTCCCTTGATTGAGCAATGTTTAATTTTTTCTCCCACCAGTCCACTGAGGTGAAATGAGAGGTTTCTGCATTTGCTTGGTGACCTGGTATGCTGAAGAAATATGAGGAAATTTTGAGAAGTTCTGAATGGCTATCAAGAGATTTACTACCGTGGAACCTGGATAATTCGCACTTCTTTATACTCTCGTCCAAGAGAAATTTTCTTGAATTCGAGTGTTTCTCTTGGTCCCTAACATCTTGTATTTAATCAATGCTAAAAATATCGTGGATAATTCGAATTTCATTTTGGATAATTAATCCGAATTTTTGATGTTTCACATGAAGGTATAAATTATAATCTGCGGCTACACAAGACTACGGCTGGGGTTTGATATGTTAAGTCCTAATCACACGATCATTTTTTCTATCCCTCTGAGTGATATGTCCAGCGATAGATTTTCAGGGACCAAAAGGCTAATCGCTTGCTCTATTTGAAAAACAAATTCATTGATTTGGAGATCCACTAATTTATCACCTGCTAATGGCGAAAAAAAGGTAGAACTCTGAACTTTAAGCATTTGTATACAATTCTGCCAAAGATCCATAAGGTCGTGACAAACTGTATCTTTTTACTCATTGTTTATTTGATTGCAATAATGATTCATTAAACATTATTTAAACGTAAAAGTGTAGTTTCAACGGACCAATGGGTGAAGAAGAAGACGCGAAAAAGTATGTGAAAAGCGAAACGGCGTATTCTTCATTTCATCTCGGGCAAAATATTTGGTTAGTGCATTTCATTTAATTTTTTATAGACGGAAAAATTTCCGCATTACAAATAGCTTTTTAAAATTAAATTTTACCTGTTCTTTGATTATTGAAATGGCCGAAAGGTTGGATTTCATTTTGCGAGTTGTAGAAAAGAAAATGAATGTCGCAGTTAGGTATGCCATATGTAAAAATATTTATAAACTTTTTAAGCAAGTAAATGTTTAATTTGTTCCTCTTACTTAAAATAAACCAAAAAATACGATAGTCGTCCCGTGTAAATGTACTCTACCGAAACGGGGATTTTCGTCTTTTTCGTTTATATCATTTATTTATTTTCCTGGAAAGTAACTGTACTTGTAATTGTGGTTAGTTACTTATAAATTGATTTAAAAAATTGACTCAAAGCGAAATCTTATCACAAATGTTACAAACAATATATTGCCGTCATCATCAACAGCCAGATATCCGAATGTTTGTTCGACGCTGCTCTCATTAATACTTCTATCTGATAATCTTTTATCATCAACACGATTCTTATGGTTTACATCCCTCACCATCTGCCCTGTGTATCTCATCTTAGACCTGTCTCTGAGTTTCTTCCCATCCGCCGATCCTTCGACGATAACTTTTATCAGACATTTATGCATCATAATGTGGCCGATTAAATTGTCCTATCTTCAGCCCATAGTTCTCAAAAGACATCTCTCCTATTCTCCAATGCTCTCTCGATCTCTATCGAGGTTAAAATGGAAGAGTAATCGGAAAGGCCGTCTAAAAATGAGTTCTGTGACATATTCCTTCGCCGTTATATTTCATTTACCGTCCCTCTGTAACGCTTCTACGAAAACAATACACCCATAAAATAGTATTGTGATCTCCCTGTGAGGTCACAATACTATTTTCTGGAAATACTATTTAAATGGAAGAGTAATCGGAGTGGCCATCTTGAAATCAGATCTGTAACATATTCCTTCGCCGTTATATTTCATTTACCGTCCCTCTGTGATCTCTCTCTGAGGTGACCATAGAGAGACTATTGTCACCGTTTTCAACAACTCACTCTGCCATTCACCTCTCCTAGTTTCTCTACTCTCCGCTGGAGGGAGTCCGCATCAATTCACTGCCGAGGTAAAACCCCCAGAGCCTGGTTTGCGCGCTCCTCGCTATGCTCTTTTTTGCTGTCGTAGTTGACGGGATCTTGGAGAGTTGACTACATGCAATCGCACCTTACACCTCAAGCTTGTATCTTTAACCTTTTTCTGAACTTAAATCGTTTATTTGAACTGAATTTACAATTTTTAAAATTTACTATTGCAAAATGATTTTTAATGCTTCAGGTGCTAATTTTTCAGTAGGTGTTAAACAAGGTGCCAGAATGTGTTCAATGAATTTACAATTTTTCAATTATTTTCTTGAAAAATGATTTTTTAATTCTTGATTTGCTAATTTTTCAGGACGTATTCAACAAGGTACCAGTATGTGTTAAAAAAATTGATGAATGACTCTTCGAGATTCGTCATTGACCAGATAGACAAAATTGTGTTGGGAAAAATTCGAAAAATTAATAAAAGACACTTAGGAATTTGTCATGGACAAAATTAAGATGAAGGTGGAAGGAGTTGACTGCGTAAAACCATGCGAGAAAGTATACCTAGGGAGTCTTCAGTACGTCCCGTAGAAGCTTAATTAATCCTACCAATTCGCTAAGTTTTCAATAATTTCCGCATCGTGGCAGTAAGAGTGGTCCATTTTTTTCAATACAGTTTTTGAACTAGCAAGGAATAGCATAGAATGGTTATGAATTTGAAAGCTGTAAACATCTCAATTTGATATTTCTGGTAACAGCCTAATTACTTATAGCTTATTTACCCGGTTTCTTGTGTCACCAAATACGCTAGTAGCTACCTATGTAAATCTATTTAAAGAAAGTCGCTGTGAGGGACAATATATTTAGTGGCCGACTGGGGAATCTACTGTGGTATACGTGCTCTCTCAATCAGAAGAACATGTCATTTTTGAGTCTTAAAGGTATCATTTTGATATCACTAATGCAATTTTAACTGGCCAAGTTTAGATCTCCCTCAGTTAGGTTATTTAAAGTGATATGATTTAAATATTACTTTATACATGAAAACTTTACAGCATCATAAATGTTGAAAAATTATGTGGAAAATAAAAACTTTTATATCAAAATTAGATATGACTGCTATTTATAAAATCTGATATCAATCAAATATCACTGATAAACTATAACATACCTGATAATAACTTTTTCGTAAAAGGGAACCAAAGAAATTTTCATAAATTGTGAGTTATTATGGAATTCATAACTTGTCAGCACTATTTATTGCAATTGAAAAGACTACATTGCGTAAATGGGGAATAGCCACGGAATGCTCTTCACTAATAGCTCCGCCAGGAATTTTTTCAAATAAATCAAAAATACGTGCGGAAGGGAATACATATTAAATCAGTAATAATAGGTAAATATGATATAGCTGCACATGAAAAAATTTGCCCTTGTCCTTAAGTACGCATTGTAAATATGAGCACAGAAAACGGCATTAATCAGCTCGAGAATTTACTTTCATTGAAGAATTTTTAGAACTGACTTTTTATGAGTCCTGTCACTTACGCGTCGCCACAAAGAAAATGAATAGTTTGCGTCGTGACTTCGTGAAATTTATTGACGATGAAATGAAAAAACTCATGCAATTTAGAAATTTATAATTTTATATCACTTTAATACGTAACCATTATGGAAAGAAATATTATGGAAATCCCTTTTCCTTTAAGTTATCCGCTTCTTAATGCTCAGTTTTTGTTTCAATTTGCTTCAGTAACTGAATTCTTCGCTGCAAACTCGTTTCCGCTTTCATTTTTCAATCTCATCCGAGGCAAGACATTCGAATCCACAACGTGTATCATCAGAGCATTTCACCAATTCGCCATAAGAATTGTCTCGATGCAAGAATGCAAATTCATTTCTCTTTTCATGCATGGCAAGCTCTCTGAGAGAGGTACACTTGCCTCTTATTTTCGCTCAAAAAATGACAGGGAGCTAAATATATTCATTCATATTTATCATGCATTCCCTCACCACCCCTACACTTTTGAAGTCAGGGAATCACAAGCGTGTATATTTTTTTGCTTTATCATACAAGGCCGAAAGAGAAAGTAAACCTCGGCAAGACACAGAGAGAGACAGTGAAAGTCAGCGTCGTTAGAGATAAACTTTACAAATGGTCGACGCTAACATATTTTGAGTAAACAAACGCGATCCACTCGAAGCAAAAGATAAGCGTGCCCATCGTGGGAAATGAAAGTACTTACGACATCACTAGCACCTCTAATTCTGGCAAACGAAAGTAAGAGAACAACTTTGCATGGCATTTAAATATTGGAGCTCAGAGCGTAAACAAAGCCGTTTTGAATTGCCTTTACTTCATATGTGGTGAGCTTGTGTAATTGAAAGGCGGACGACATTTTCTCTAAATTGAATTCATAACGGGAGTCCAGAGTAATATGCAGTAGGTAATACCAATGACAAGAAAAAGGGTAGTGATGGTTGCATGCAAACGGACTGCGTAGACAAGGCCCAATTCCATGCCATAGAAGGCTGATTTCTGCTGCCACTTTGGTCGTATATTAATCGGTTTGCAAAAATGTCCACGGCGCTGTGATGCGATTCAATTTTTTCTAAAGTTTGCAGAATGGTCTTTGCCAATGTGTGGAAGAGCACTGAAAAGTTATAAATTTGATAAATCGCATTATCATGAATGTAAATATCGGTTGACACCCCTGATTATACCGTATTTCATTAGTTCGAAGAAAAAACAGGACAGTAGAGGTGGACAGTGGTTCTGACGCGTAGGAATGTCTTTGCATTCGTTGTCCGTAATCTTAGCGTGGGCGTTCAACCCTCAGTTAATGTGATTATAAAGTTAAAATATAAAAAAACTACTTTTTCCCTCGTGAAGGGTTTGGCGTTCAACCCTCAGTTAATGTGATTATAAAGTTAAAATATAAAAAAACTACTTTTTCCCTCGTGAAGGGTTCTGATGTTAAGAAAATCTGACTATATTGCTTGCAGATATTTTAATGATCATATTTTCAAATTGTCACTTCTCGCGGAAGTTGACGTTCATTTATGATTAATGAGATCAGCGACAAACCAACATTCGGACTTATGGCTGTTAATGATGACGGAGGAATGCTGTATATGACGGCAATGCATTGTTTGTAAGTTATGTGAAAAGTATTCGCTTTGAGTCAATTTTTAAATTAATTTATAGGTAACTGATCACAATGGCAAGCACAGTTACTTCCCAGGAAAATTATTAAGACGTAATACGAGGCCCAAACACCAAAACTGCACAAGTTTAGTGAACATATATTATCAAACTCTTTACTTTCTACTAAAGCCTACACAATGCCATTTTTCCCGTCCCTTTCTAGCTATACCTCCAGCGATCGCTCCAATGATACCGGATAAGTTACAGATTCACGTAATAATTGTTTTGATGGATCCAGGGATGCAAACCAATCCTCTTATCCAAGAGGACTGCATAGAGGAGGTCCAATTCCATCCCCTAGAAGGCTGGTTTCTGTTGCCACTTCGGGCGCATTTTAATCAGTTTTCGAAAATGTCCGCGGCGCAGTGATGAGTGCAATGCGATCCACTTTTTTCCAATATTTTCAGTATAATGCTCGTCATTTCGAAGAATAGCATTGGATAGTAATGTATTTGATAGATGACAAAATCATGTGCATAAATTTCCGTTAATACCTCTAATTAACCTTATTTCTCCGAAAAACTTGGATCAATTTGTCCGTCAGCGACGCGAGTGGCGACTTCTGAAAAATCATATAAATGCGTATTAGGTGGAAACACATTTAGAAGCCACCTCGAGGATCCTCTTTTGTAATATTCGAGGTTGCAGGTATTAATTTCAACCGGCGGTTCCGATTAGTAAAAAAGTCTGTTACCTGAGTTTGAAGACCAATATGGAAAAGACCGCTCATTCGATTCTAATGTAATTATTAAAGTATTCTACCGATTATGGTAGGTTTGCATGGAGTACTAAAGAAGTTATCTGGGAGCCTTCCTTTCCTTCCATTACCGCCTTCTTCAATTCACTGTAAGGCCTACTCCCCTTCAATCTATCAAAAAATCCTACTCTTTTCCTTCCCCTCCCTCGTTTCCCTAACATTCTACCCTCTAACACCTTTTTTAACATCCCCTCCCCGCTGAGTACTCCCTCCATCCATACCTTCTGTCTCCTCCGTATCTCATCGAAAAGCTGCCTCTCCTCACCCACCATATGCAGCACTTCGTCGTTCCTTTTCCTCTCCGTCCATTTTACCCTCTCCATTCTTCTCCATACCCACATCTCGAATGCCTGCAATCTTCTCTCGTCTTCTTTCCTCAGTGTCCATGTTTCGGCACCATAGAGAGCTACACTCCAAATCAAACTCTTCACTAACCTTTTCTTTAAACTATTACATAACGATCCTCTAAGAAGCTCCTTCCTGTTCATGAACGCCTCCTTTGCTAGTGCAATTCGCTTCCTGATGTCTTTGCTACTGTGTCCGTTTTCCTCTAATGTGCTGCCCAAATACTTAAACTGCTCTACCTGTTCAAGTTTTTCCCCACCTACTTTGATCTTGAGTCTCACATTCCTCGCTCGCGATACTTTACAAAACCGCATTACCTTAGTCTTCTTGTGATTAATCCTCATCCCATACTCCTTGTACCGCTCGTATAAGGCATCCGCTAGAGCCTGTAATCCCCTCGCTGACTGGCTAATCAGCGCCTGATCATCCGCGAACCTTACCGATTTCAACATCATTCCTCCCACTTTCACTCCAGCTACCAACTCGTCCCACGCTTCTCTTACCATCTCCTCAGCGTATACGTTAAAAAACAGCGGCGATAGAGGACAGCCTTGACTTACACCTCGGCCAATGCTTGCCCACCCAGATCCCTCGCCCGCTACCCTCACTTGCGCAGTCTGGGCCATATAAAGATTACGAATCAGTCGTCTATCCCTCCAATCTACACCTATTCTCTTGAGAATATCCATCAGCTTAACCCAGTTCACCCTATCAAATGCTTTCTCAAAGTCCACGAAACAGGCATACACGTCTTGGTCATATTCTAGGTTCCTCTCGACGAGGGACCTCATTACTGCTATTGCATCACGAGTTGATTTGCCTTTTCTGAAACCAAATTGATCTTCGCCCAAATACTCGTTTGCCCTTGCCTCCATTCCTCTGTTCAATATCCTCAGTACCACCTTCGTCGCATGCAATATTAGGCTGATAGTTCTATAATCTCCGCATTCCACAGCTTTCTTCTTTTTCGGAAGCGGAGTTAAAACCGTCTTCACGAAATCTTCCGGCCAACACCCCTCCTCATAGATGCTGCGAAATAGTTCGATAAACCTTTTCTTACTATCCTTCCCTAGATTCTTCAGAAGCTCACACGGGATATTGTCAACTCCTACTGCTTTCCTAGCCTTCATATCACGAAGTGCTCTATCTATTTCCGAATCTAATATCCCCGGCCCAAGATTGTCCTCCTCCACTGCACTTTCATCCTCTAAACTCAATCTCTCCGGCCTGTTTCTTCCGTCATACAGATCCTCCACGTATTCCTTCCATCTACTCTGTACCTCTTCTCGCTCGGTTAGCACTCTCTCATCTTTAGCCTTAATTTTAAACATGGCTTGTCCTCTTTTGCCGCACGATAGCGACTTAACTTTGGCGTACAACGTGCCTACTTCTCCAACCTTCTGGAACTTTTCCATTTCCTCACACTGTACTTTCCACCAAGCCTCCCTTGCCCTCTTAGTTTCACGACGTAATCGATTATTTAGCTCTCTATACATTCTTTTTCCCTCCTCTGTGTCCACGCTCTTCCACTTCCTTCTCTCCTCCATCTCTTTTACCATCGCCTCCGTAGCCCAAGGCTTCTTTATCCTTCTGCTGTCAACGTAGCCAATTGACTTCTCCGCCGCATTAGCTATTCCAGTTTTAATATTAACCCATCTTTCCTCAACAGACTTCGTACCTTCAATCTCCCGTACACTGATGTCCACTAGTTCCCGATATTTTCTCCTCATACTCCCCTTCAGTGCTTCTACATTCCATTTCCTCACCCTCCTGCCTTTCATGAGCCTTTTGAATCTTACATTGCATTTCATAAGTACTAAATTGTGGTCTGAATCCGCATCTGCTGCTGGGAAGCTGCGCGAGTTTTTCACACTATTCCTAAACCTCTGTCTTGCCATAATGTAGTCTATTTGATATCTGCCTACATCCCCTGGACTTTTCCACGTGTACCTTCGCCCTTTATGATGTTTGAACCACGTGTTTGTGATGAATAACTTGTTTCTCTTGCAAAATTCTGCTACTTTCTCGCCCCTGTCGTTTCGAATTCCTAATACAAATTCTCCTATTTCGTTTCCATCCCTACCTTCCCCGACTGAAGCGTTCCAGTCCTCCATCACTACCAGATTTTTCTTACCCGTTGTGTCTCTAATTATTTCCTCGAGCTGTTCATACACCTCATCTACTTCTTCCTCCCTATGATTGCTAGTGGGCATGTAAACTTGGACCACCACAAGGTTGGCGGGCCGCGCCTCAATTTCTACCACCAGAATCCTATCGTTTACCTGGTCTATACCTAACACACGCTTACCCATCTTCCCGTTTAACACTAATGCCACCCCTCGCTGGCTTTCTTCCCCTCCACTATATATAATCCTATACCCATCACTCCAATAGTTCCCCCCCATCCCTCCACCTCACCTCGCATAATCCTAAGATATCTATCCTCCCTTTATCCATTTCCCTTTTGATATTTTCTAACTTTCCCGCCCTCATCATAGTCCTCACATTCCACGTCCCCACATTTATAGCCGACTTCTTCTTCTCCATCTTCTTGGTCTTCCATTCTTCTTTCTTCATTGCTGCTGCCGCTGATGGTGATGATGATAAGTCTCTGCAAGGATTTCGCATGTTGGCGACCCCGAGGACCATGCCGACCTCGCTGCCGTGCCCGACACCCGCCCTTTGCGGACGGGTCCCGGGCGATGAGATTCCGAGGCTCATTTGGTTGTACTCCATGTGTTCAGGGAAGAGATAGTTGGTAGGGTTTCCCACTTCCATTCCAACAGTGTTTTTTACGTGACACCATCACGTGGACTACCTTTCGTCTGGCTCCTACCCTTCGACCTATATGGCATGGGTGGCCCTACCGGGAATAATTTAGAATTAATCCCGCCAGTGCAGCTCTAGGGGTCATAGGAACGCGCAAGCCTTTCCACCGCGACAAGGTTGTAGCCCAAGGGAAAGGATTCTAATGTAAAGTATAAGAAATTTAATCATCTTCGTTTCTACGTTTAGTGTTGGCATGAAAGTTATCTCTATTTTAATACTGATTTGATTTTAAGTTAAATTAATAACGAGAATTTTTAACAAAAATGTGCTAATATGTAACAAGAATTTCTTCGCGTTTTTCTAGCTGCTTGACGAATGTAATGCATTTATAACATCCATGATTTCCTTATTTCCACTGACTTGGTGCAAATATTTAAAGGGTTTGCGACGCGGGTAAATATAAATTGATTGATTAAAAACTTTACGTATAATCTTACATTGTTAAAAGGAAAGATAAAAAACCCTACTGCGCAATAATAATAATAATCTTACGTCAACATGGAAAACGCAACTTTATCATTGCTAAGGGAAATAGAAATGTTTAATGAAGTAAATTATTTATACAGTTACTATTAAAATCCTGTTAAAATATCAATTAAAAAATATACATCCTCTTCATAAACATTTCGTAACATAATCATAACATTGCTCGGTACCTATAATCAGCATTCGATAACCAATCAAAATCAATAAAAAACATGAAAAAAAACTATATAGTCTAAATCAGCCAATCTTATCTATTATACCCATGGAGAGGTTTCGGAATTTTCCATTTAGTGGTGCCTGGCTGAGTAGTCAAAAATCACTTTATTGTTCGCATTAACTCCATGATGTACCAAGGGGAGGACCATCGATTTCCCGTCTGGGCATCAGTTATTTCCTCACCTAGTCCAACAGCACGTGTGCCTTTCATGACCTTTAATCCTTTGCTTCTATTTTCCGCTGCTCTCGCCTTACAAATCACCTCCGCCTCATCAGTGATTTCGCTATTTAAGTCCCCTGTTCACAGGCCTCCGAGTTCTAAATCACGCCACTATTTCGTGACATTTCGTACATTCTGGTGAGCTATCCGGTGCACATCTTTCCTCGAAGGTCAAGTTCGAATCTGGTTCAACAGAAAATAATTTAATGCCGTCGAGAGTAAGGGTAAAAATGCGACTGTAGGACATTGGCAAAAATAACCGGAGAAAATGGCCATGGATTTAAAAATGTGCCATTTGCCAAATTTTCCTTTTTTAATTCAATTAGAGGAAAACCAGGATATTTTTTTAGCGGAAGAGAGGTATAGATAGCTTACGTATGCCATGAAGGAGAGATATTAGAGATAAATTAATAATTCATCTTCCAAATGATCGCCATCACTTGAGATGGAAGAAGCACCAGCAGGCATAATGCTTTGTAAAGCCAGATCAAAGATGATTGTTGTTCTAATATTTTTAAAATAAAAAATGGCGAACTGTTAAACTACACAAGGGGATAATCTGCCTTGGGCTCCTCCTTAGTTTTCTAGCCTAGAATACATAATTGCCTGCTCATAAAATGTTTGCAAGCATTCCAATTATCTTGAAACTTAACATTTTTCCAAAGACGACATTTTTGCGGAAAGAAATTTGAAATATAAAGCTGATGATTCTTATAAGTAAGTGCTGGATTTTTCTATCACCAAAGTAAAATATTCCTATGTGGAGCGTATAAAATTAAGTTTAGGGAACCGTTACTGGCTTTACGCTGTTGAAAAGCCTCTCCAAACTTCACAATGAAAATAATACTTACTTTTATCGCATAGTTAATCAGAAAAGCAATGGACCCAAGTTTACAAAATATATCGTAACTTAGATAGGTCCGTGTTATAAAAGTGTTTCGCTCTCATTATATAGTGATAGCGTTCATTTTTAAAAAAATGAAACCCACTCACCGGTAAGAGTTGCGGAATAATTGAAAAATATTTTTATGTTCCCATCCTAACTAAATTACGTGTCACCAATTGATTTGGCTGGAATTTAATTCTAATAAACCTACCTGTAAATTCGTAAATTATATTTCCGAATGAACTCGAACAAGTCTTGGTGATGTTAAACTCGTGTAGTATAGTAATATAATTTGAAACTCAATTTATTTAATCGAAATACAAATTAAATCGCTATTCTCTGAGAAATATTCCGAATTCAATTGGCGAAAATAAATTTAACCTGTGATTTTGTTCTACTGAATTTTATCGTCGTAAATCGTCTCGGTGTAATCTTCATTCAACATTTGAATACTTTACGCAAAGTCATTTTTGATTCCTGCATGTGAGAACGATATCATTGAGTTATCATGTAACTTTTTATCAGAACCTCAGCTTGAGTACAAATTTCTTTTTACAGAAATGCGATAGCAATTAAATTAATTTCATGGCTTGAAGGATATCATTCTGGTGATGCTCCATAAGAGTTCAATCAATAAGGTTAAATAATTTAAATTACCTACATATACTCATCGAGATTGTAATTCCAGTGTCAATTTAAAATATATCTTTAATCCTTAAAACGTCAGTTATGATGCCGTATGGACATTTATTATGGTGTTATGAACATTTTGGAATTCCTAATTTATTCTAGGGTGGCTTAGCTAGCTTGCGGTAGTTTTGAAAAAAAAGCTACAGATTTAACCTTTTGTTCCTTTAAAAGGTGCAAACAATGGTACCCGCGAGTCTTCATTACACCTCAGAGGGAGAGTACAAGGAAATAATACTGTTTGACCTTCACTAGCTAATATCAGCACACATATAAAAAAAAGGAATCTCTCATATCAGAGGCAAATTACCGTTCGTTTGTCCGTTAGTATGAAAATACGATATTTTCGTACTAACCTCCTACAATATCCATGCATTCAATAATGAACTACCATATAAGGTAAGTGAAATGTAAAATGGAGTGTAACACAATGGTATATTAGCCAAAAATTCATGTGTTTACTCTTTCGGAGCGGAGTCTTTCATGCCAAGAAAAGAGTGGCATTTTACTTTTAGCCACTAGCTTCGACAGAATTTCATTCTTTTTCATCAACGAGAAGAAGATATAACACGTGGATATAATCACATCCTTAGTACATAAACGATTGCTCAAACCAGCTATTAACTGCTGACTAACCGAGAAAAAGGCCATCGAAAATTTTCACTAATTACCTACGCATTCAGCATCTCTTCTTTTCTTCTATGTAATTTGAAATCTGTTCCCGTTTGTGATTTTGCGGATATTTGACAATGGGGGTACCCAGCGGGGGGCAGCAGGGGGCAGCTGCCCCCCCTTATAAGCAGAAGCACATTTAGTTCAAAGTACATTTAGTTTAGTTTTAAACAAATTTTCTTTAAATCCAAGAATAGTGACATTAGTATAAAACATGTAATTAAAATTAAAATATTTTATTTTCGAGTAATTAATTTTAAAAACTAATAAGGGGCTATTATAATTTTCTTGAAATTTTGGTTTCCTTAACTTTTTCTTTGTGTTACCACTTGCACGACCACCGCCTTGCTCCACTCTAGTTTTGATCCTGGGTACGCCATTGTACTTGACGTCTGCCTGTATTGATAATTTCAGTTGATTTGATAGAAGTCATTCAGTTTCAGAGAATAATAATCACTTTTTAGATAGAGACGCGATGACTGGAGGTGCATGGAATGTTTTTACGTTTCTGCTTCATCAGATGTGTGGAGTGGGCGACAGGAGAGGTAAGGGAAAGGATTGCTAGGGAGAAAGTTCGTGGTGGGGGTGAAATGCGTGGGAAGAAGGGGATAGGGATGAGAAATGGGCGTGGTTTACCCTTGGAATATCCGAAGAAGAATGGACGAAAGAGGGGTGACTAGTGGCAGTCGAATCGAGAACATTTTGACTTCGCGGGGAGGGGAGTGACTTCTCTTTCAATTTTGAAGTACTACTTCACCACGGTTCGAATCGTTTATACTCGCTTATTCAACGAGGCAGATTACGAGTATGGAGTCAGTCACGCGGAAGGCTTTCAAGTTTAACTACAAACGGATGGTAAGATTGTATTACTCCATCAACGCACGCAACGCGTTTCTCCATGCTCATCGTTGCGAGTTACCCTTATGCTTCGTCTTCTATCCAATCTTCACTAATATGAACTACGTTATATTTACCTCGTTAGAGTTACACCCACGAATATAACAAAAGAGGATGATCAAGTCGGCCTCTAAATGTGTTGTCACCCACCGCGAATTGAAATGGGTTTAAAAAAGTCGTCACTCGCGTCGCTAACGGAAAAATTGAACGGAGTTTCACGGAGAAATAAGGATCAATTAGGGGTTAAAACCGAAATTTACATGCATAATGATATGACCTATCAAATTCATAAATTTTCAACTCAATTACTCGCAAGGATAAATATTACTCTACAAAACAACGGAAAAAGTGGATCGCATTTCACGCATCACTGCGCCGCGGACATTTATGAAAACGGATTAAAATGCGACCGAAGTGGCAATAGAAATGAACCTTCTATGGGGTGGAATTGGACTTCTTCTATGCAGTCCCCTTAGTTGTACTCATAGATTAAATTGTCGTCTGTGCTGGAGTTGTGAATGTTTCACATGATGCTACTGGAGAAAGTTGAAATATGTTAGATTTATGTGGATTATATGACCTGAAAACCACCCTCCTACCAACGATAAATATAATCAGCTGTTTTGAACCCTCCATGCTTAATATGTAAAGATATTATTCTCATGAATAGAAAATCTGAAAATGGTATTTTGATATACATCAAATGCCAGCACATTTCAAACTAGAGTGAATTGTTTAAGAAAAGAGAGAGTAGAATACATGGATTTTGTAAGCGAATCAAGGTGCAAGGGTATATTTGCTCAATTTTGGGCCTTCACACGATGAAATTATAATGGTAGTATATGCTCATGCATCTCCTCGATTGAGGATGTATTTGATTGAAAACGGCTTACCTATGGGTTACATGGTCATAATGCCACGTTTTTTTATGTTCCGTTTATTGGTAGGTAATCTTTGTCAAAGATTTATGAAAAATTTCTTGATCCGGGAAAATTTCTTCGTAGCTTAGTATTATCCTATCCTATTTATGCTTAACTCCTAGGGTATTTGATCACTTCTTTCTCACCCATTTCCTTCCTTCAACTTTGTCTCGACCACCAAGTATAAAATCGTCATTCCAGTTGGAGCTTACCCAGTCCAGTTTCTCCATATTTCTGTTCAGCGAAGCACATACATTTAAATAACTGACTCGAGTACTACATGGATTATTTATTTATTCCTGTATCGCTGAAAAGAGCACCATTACATTTCACATATGGCTAATTTACTGAAGAATTCAACGTACCCGAATATCCATGTCCTGGATAGGGGTTACCTACCCAGGCGGTACTCGAACCCGCCACTTGTTATGTGGCAGACATGGAATTTACCCGTCGCCACAGAGGCCGGGAACTTATTGCACCATTTTAATCCAACTATTGGCTCAGTAAAGAAAGCAATCATGAAAATATTTCAAAATTAAATTTGTATTTTTTTTAAGGGAATAGTTGGGTAATTTTCAGGTTAGTTCTAACTTATATTCTAAGGCAATGGGGTACCAAAGTCGTAGGTTTACTAAATATATAGGGATACGAATATTTTTAGGCATTTTACGGATGACCTAATACATGGGATTGTTCCGTCAACGGGATTAAATGAGGAAGAGTTTATGGCGGTGCGTTTTGTGAGAATTTTTGACGGAATTCCAAGTAAGTAAACCTGATTGGACGCAATCTACGAGGCTGGCTTTAATAAATCTGCATAATGCGGGCGGGTACTCTTGAGAGCTTAGCTATTGCCAAGAGTGCATGAGCGAGGCATTGCGAAGTAGTAGCACGTGGTCAAGGCAATATTCATTTGTCTTGCTTGAAGGTGGACACAATGAGTCCACCAGAAACGAAGGAGGTTATATCATATCTGTGGCATTTATGAATTTCACAATGAAGTCATAGCGTGGCTCGAAGTATATTTTCTCCGAGATTTAGGACAAAGGAGCCATTAAGAGATTTCACTTTACGAGCCAAGCCCATCATTTGGGTACTCATCCCTTCCGTACATGATCCATGTCCTGCATCTCCCCCGTAGACATGGCTTTGCACGACAATGTTTCATGTTCTCTAGGTATCTAGCTGAAGAGTACGCTGACTTACAGCAGGAGGTTAAAAGGTTGGAAGTGATGCATTAGATTTGGTTTCAAGGCTTTCATTTCGATAAGGTGCACTACTCATATAATAATGTCATACTCGGTTTTTGCCAGGCAATTTATGATTATAACAAGGCAAAATCTCTCGTGAATCAAGCCCAAACAATAGCTAGTAAAGATGCTCAATGCCTACGAGTTACACGAAAGATATTCACAATACCTAGCTAAATATCCTTAAATTTTGTAGGCATCATGAATATCACCTGACTAGAGTTTCTAAGTTACAAATCACCCTAAATGTGGGTATAAATAAAAATCACTAATTTCTAATATTTTCGTAATGATTATATATTTTTTTAGTATTTTATTTTCATTATACATTTTTATGCGTAGGTAATGGGTGATAAAACCGCCCAACATCAGCATTAGCTTGTTAAAACGGATACCTCATGTCCCAGCGAGAGATACCAAGACTTGAGAAATCAATTACTCAACGCAGTGATTGTCAAAGATTTTTTGAGAGTTACACATTAGCTTTTCTTGTAGCTTAGATAATCCAATTTTACTAATTTTTGTTAAACATAGAATGTGGCAATAAAATTGCCTCAGGTAACGAAATCTTAATCGTTCATGGAATCAAACGTTTTGCGTGGAAATTTGCTTTTGGTTTTTAATATTGTAATGGCCAAAGCTGTTGTTATAGTTATTGCTAGTTGCGGTAGTATGACACAGTGAAAGAAGCATCTAATTATTAACTTCTAAAATGTGAGAAAAAAAATATTTGAATGAATTTTTGAATTGTATGGATTCTAAATAACGCTACTCCCTTTGAAATTTCTATAGGGGGTTATCAATTGAGTAGTGTGTGGAAACGATAGTTCTAAAAAATGTGACCGTATTAACGAACATTTGTTTTTCACCGTTCTTAAAAATATTTTGTCCATGTTTATACATTTAACTTGTGATTGTAGGGCAGACCATGACTTTTTTCATCCTCCTGACGGCTCTCCTATGAAAGTGAACGAGAATTTAAGTCATCAATTACTCAACTCGGCACACTTACCTAATATCTTTGATACTAAGTTATTTGTAATTCGAATTCGTAAGATAGTAAGGGTCTGGTTTTCATCTAGAAAGAAACCGCTTTTTGTTATGCATATATGATTATTGGGGATCAATACTTTCTTGACGGATAAGTTGGGTAAATTCTCTATGGGTTTTCCCATGATATTATAGCATTACGTTTGTCCTATCCTTACTATCCAACCGTCAACAAAAGAAAACTAGGTAGAAAAATAGGATGTGAGTTGGAGTGATTTTACTGCTGAGTCCTACGCAGCATTCATTGAAGTCCTTTATTGTTCGAAGGAAACACGAACTATAATTCTTCGTTAAAATTTTCGCGGGTATTTGTCATGTTAAATAAAAACTTTTGGGTTATGTCGCCGTGTCAATTTTTAGGTGGCCCGAACGTTTCCGTACGGATGCTAGTCGCTTTTTCAAGGATATCTAATCAGATCAGATTCCCTTGATAAAGCGACAAGCATCGGTCAGAAAACGTTGGGGCCACCCAAAATTTGACGCGGCGACAAAGCCCAAAAGTTTTTATTTAACATGACGAATTCTAATTCTTAATTTCGTTCGGCAATGCATCTCTGTTATTTACCGTCTCTATCTGGCCAGGAAATATGGAGATTTAATGTTTAATATAATTATATCGAGATTTGCCATGGTGATAACTTTACAAAGTCACCTGCAATTCACTAATTGTGCGAAAATTCCTCAGAGAAATAAAAATCATTCGCGTTGACCGGTAAAATGTCCACATTTCTGGGATCCGGGTTCGAATCCTGAATCCCGGTCAAGGCGAATGATATTTTTCTCAGCGGATTTTTATTTAATTTTTAATTTAGGCCACGGTGAGGAGTAGGAAAAACACGATAGTATACCGGAAAATAAATATTTCTGGAAGTAACTGGGACTTGAACCTCATCATCATCATCATCACTGGTCAACAATCCTAGGATTGGTTTGACGCAGCTCTCCACTCAGTTCTCCTATCAGCTAATCTTTTCACACCTACGTATTTCTTCTCTTTCACATCTCTCTTTACTTGTTCCTGTAAACCTGTAAACTTTTTTTACACCCTTTAAGACTTGAACCTGTAAACTTTTTTTTACACCCTTTAAGAACGTATATATGGGCATAAAATCGGTTAATTTGCTATGCATTTTTTTACACCAAGGGTGAAATTCGCCGTGATAAAACCTTTTATCTCAGCCAGGATTTGAACCCGGATATCCAGTTAGTTATAAATCCGGTCAGTTACGCACCCAGCCATCTTCTTCTTGGTCGAATTTCAAAACTGTAAATGGCAAAATTCATGACCGGCGATCGGGAGATCCGCGTTCGAATCCCGGCTAAGCCAATTGTTTTTTTTATTGGGAATTTCGACTTTGGCGTACATTTGCACCGGTGCGCGTGACTACGCCAAACGTTACTTGTTATATGCACATTTTTTTTGATTTTTTATTTGCCTTTCATATAATTCACAGAATTTATAGTGGCACACAATCGTAGTCACGCCGTAAATTTGGGAATAAATTTTTTATTGATCAACCGTAGTGAATTTTACGATTTCCAACGTAAGTGTTCTTCTATTGCCAGCATACCGTATACCTTTACTGGCCATCTTATGAGGCACGATGGTCCAATGGAAATTTTCGCTAGAGGAAAGGTGGAATTGGAGAACGGAAAAGAGAGACCTTAAATGAGATACATAGGTGATGGAGGATGTAAAAGTGTTATGCGAGTGTTAATGGACCAGCTAAGAGAGAATAGAGCGGAGAGCTGCGTCTGACCAATATTCGGATATTGCCCGATAATGTCGTAGAATTTAGTTGATTTTATGAATATTTCGCCTTCTCAGCGGAAAGCCGTCATAAAAACAAAATTTGCCTTCTATACACGCTATACGTTCCTCTATATCTACTGAAAGCAAAAGATAGGGAAGAAATATTCAGAAAGAACAAGACTGATATGTAATTCTTGGTATTTGTGGTAGTGCATGCTTGTGATATCACTACAAACTCAAAAAATAATTTTCTTTATGTAATCATCCGTTGTGATTTTTTATGAATTAAGACGGAGTTTTATTTGATAGTGAATAAATATGGAGTAAAGAATTTAACAGTTAATTTCCTTAAAAAGGGATTAATTTATCTTATTTTCAGTATTTTATCCAAATGAAATGAAATTATTTCATTCATACACAATAATTATTCGTGAAAACCTTGAAATAATAGGTATGGGATTATAAGAATAAGACTTGCCACGGGAGTAATGTTGATTGTCGGATTCGATGTGAAACTGGAGAGATCCTATTTAGCCGTTTTAAGAAGGGACTTTGAAGAAATGTACCCGTTGATAGCTCCAAATTCGACCAAAATAGGTGAATGTTGACTCTTATGGTCATATTAATGAAGAGCGGAATTTGGGGTGTAAATGCATGATTTCCATTCAGTGTTTCACTCAAATTTTAAATTGTGTCCGTTCATATGAGATTTGAGAAGGATTGAACAGTTCACGGTGTAGGATCTCGAAAGTGATGACAATTTGGAGAAATGATTTGAGCTTGACAAACAAATCTCGTCAGAAATGAAAATCACAACGTAGCTGTCTTAATGAATCTACACACCCAGCTAATTAGCTGGCAAGAAATAAAACAGGATATAAAATACCCTCAAAGGATTATTCAATTGGAAATTTCAGTTAACTGTGTATCTGTGTAGGTATGCAGCAGCAAGGTCATATTATGCGGTGCATGAATGTAAGAGTAAGTTGCCTGAATAAGGGATTAATATTCTTTCTTCTCTACCAATCATAAATATTTGTAATCTATACAAATTTTTTATTCGTGAAAATCCTTTGAAAGCAAAAGATGGGGATGAAATTATAAAAAAATAAGCCTTGATACGGGAGTTGTGTTGAGCGTCAGATTCGATTCGAAATGGAAGAGGCCCTGTTTTGCCATTGCAAGGAGGGATGTAGAAGGAAAGTAGATAGCTCCGACATCGTCGTCGGCTAGAAAGTGTGGAGTAGAGAAAGAAAGGAGTCCTAGGAGAAGGAGGAGGAGGAGGAATATGGTGGGGTTGTAGTCTATGGAGAGAAAGAGGGTGGGGGGGTTAGCTTTTCGTGTGGTAGTGGAACGGCAGACAATAAAGACAGTCATTACATCCCTAGCGGGTGGCTCCGGCTTGGCGGGTCCCTTCCCCTCCAACCCCTCCCTGCCATATCGACTTGCTCGAATCTTCATCTCGCCTTTGCCTCCCCTCCCGTAACCTCCCCTCCTTTCCTTCCCTCTCCACCCGTTACATTTCCTCTCCTGACACAGCATCCCATCCACTCCCCCCGTTCTCCACATTCATGTTACCATGGATGCGTTCCATACATGGACCTGCTTCAGACTCTCGGCTACCCTATAAAGGCGGGATACACGGACTACATGTAGGAGGCCCCATTTTATCCCATAAGAGGTTCGTTTCTGTTGCCAATTCGTCCTCTTTTTTGCAATCGGTTTTCAAAAATGTCCGCAGCACGGCGCTGAGTATATTTATCTATTTACATAAAATAAAATAAAGAGACATTTTACATTGGACTTATAAACAAAGGGTCAAATAATGAAGTGCAACAAAGAAAAGACAACTCTTTTCCTTGTTGTATGATCTTAGGTTTTCCCGGGGTATCAGGCGCACAAAAGTTTCTCGGGTTTTCCACCGGTTCCACAATTTTTCCATGTCCTGTATATTGCGTATGCACGACCATGGAGAGAAGAAACAAGGAAATTAAAAGTTTCTCGGGTTTCCCACCGGTTGACGATTTCCATGTCTCCCGACGTTTCGTGCAGCGACTTGCTGTCCATCCTCAGGGGATATCCTGAATGCCGTTCTTCAAAAACTAGAGCGAAGGAACATCATATGTACTTACGGCTGGCCCACCCGGAAAAGTCTGCAGTGGTGGAGCATAACATCAGTGAGGATCATGCCATACAATGGAAGGAGACGAAACTGCGCTGCCGGGCACATGGCTACTGGGACCGCCTTGTCAAGGAAGCCTTTCAGATCCACATCAACCGCAAATAAAATCAACAGATATACTGGGTTCCAAATCAGCAATGCTTGGAGACCAATAATGAAATCACTTATTCACAAAAAATGGCGGGAAAAGCAAAAAACGCGGAAACCATACGGTTACACCTGAACATGGATGGGGTGTATATATAGGTACTTGTCAAATTTTGAGGAACGGCATTCCGAAGATCCCCTGAGGATGAACAACAAGTCGCTGCTCGAAACGTCGGAAGACATGGATAACATCAACTGGTGGAAAACCAGAGAAACTTTTCTTTTCCTTGTTTCTTCTCTCTCCGGTCGTGCATACGTAATATACAGGCCTGGTCACACGATGAATTACCACGTACGGGTTGATGTCTAAATGTAAGAACGCGAGATTGAACGCCAAAATGCACCGTATAACCACCCAACTTGTGCAAATGCATGCACAGAAAATAGAACCTGTTCTAATTTGGTTCATGCATTCGCATATGTTCCTTTCCGGTCTACAAAAATCATTCACGCAATTGTACATTAACTTGTGGGTGTTCAAGTACCGTGTAACCAGGCCTTATAGGACGGAGAAAAATAGGGCAGTTTCTTTCATCAAAGAAAACGAAAGGTATTGATTGCGGTTCGTTACCCACCATTAGTGTATTCATAATATACAAATTATTTGGTTTTAGAAATCCCAGTTTAGACGAATGTTAATGGTCAATGTTAACCGCTTTTGAAAAAGGCCAGATTGGCGCCCATGCGATGCCGCTCCACGTGACGTCACAGTTACCTATATTCTATACGAGTAGATAGGAGTTATACATAGTCTGAGATTGCCAATGCATACATGAGGTATGGAGCTCAGGGAAACATTTCTTAATAATCACCTATTAAAATTGCCTATGGTAGGAAAGTTTCCTTGGTTTGATAGGGTATTAATAATCCTTATTTAAGCCAAGCGCTACCTGCTAGCAGGGTACTCTGCTACCCGATAGCATCCTTCGTCGTATCAGCGCTCGAAGCCTCGCCCCAAGGTCACCTCACTAGCGGCAGCAGGAACCAGAACGACGTCACACGGAGTTTTCCCAGCATTCATACTTAGCCGTCGCGTTTTCGCGCGCTTGAAAATTTTCACTTTTCATTAAATCGCGAAAAATAGATGTTTTCATTAAAAAATCTAAAAGCGTGAAATACGTTCTCCAGGAGTAATAATATTTCGATTTAGGCAATAAAAAAAATAATAGGAAACCACCCTATTAAGTGTCCGGCAGGCGAAGCATTCGAAGTCATGAGTTGTCCAGAGTATCCGGAAATAGGGCAAGCTAACGGCCAATCAGAGCGCTTGCCTCAAAGTTTATGTAGTTTATAAATTGTGCATTTTCGACCTAAATATCGTTTTTGTTTCTTCTGGCATCAGCTATCTTGGGTTAAAATTTCGTGACACAATATTTCCCCAGCCATTTTAGTATGAGCGTGACGTAGAGGAAGTATAATTTTTGTGGCGAAGCAGGCGATTTGCAATACATGTACTTTATAATTTTAATATAGCTACCGAACGCACCTAAGTAAGTATTAACTTCAATAAATGGCAATCGTCACCGGGATGAAGATCTTTTAAATTGGATTTATGAACAAAGGATTAAGTAATAAAGTACAACAAAGAAGGTTCAAAAACAAAGAATCTCATTAAATAAACTCCGTTAACACTCACCTATTATTTCTCTAATATGACCGCCTCATCATTGCGAATCGTATTTTTGTAATTTAAGGAGAGAGGGATTTAGAAAGCGGATTTTGAGAGGGATTCTTCTTTTGGCAGTGGCGTAGCGAGGGGGAATGTCCGAGGGTCCGGGCCTTCCGCAAAATATAACATCACAATTTCTTTCCTTCATAAAAGATAAAAAAATATTGACGAATCATGAATTTACTGAAGATTTCTTACATAAATGAAGTTTGTTCGATCATGAAAAGTGTCAGAATTAGTTTAAAACCCTCTTATACTTACTAACACGTTTTCCAAAATTTTTTATCCTAGTTTTGGACCCCCCGGAACGAAATTCCTGGCTACCCCACTATCTAATGAAGAAGCAGGAGCAAGTTCCACAATTTTAAATTTATTGGTACTATCGCTTTCGCTTTACAGGTACCTGATGATGCTGTAAAGCGAAACCGGTAGTACCAATAAATTTAAAATTGTGGAACTTGCTCCTGCTTCTTCATTATGTCACGTTTCCACTCCATCTCGCCTGAAACCTCAGATTATACCCCACTATCTGTTGGCGGTTGATTATGATGAAATTGATGCTGTTATTTAAACAGAAGGATGTTCGATAGAGTTGCAAGTAAGAGGTAGCCAATAGGGTAGCGACATCAAAGTCACAAATGGTGAGGTACATGGATGAGAGAAGAGTTTCCTGTTTTACCGGAAGGAACGTTGGGAGAATGCCGTTAAACCTAAAGTGGCCATTCAAGATTCGGTGAAAAAACCTGAAGTTTCACGTCGTTGATATAACGGAACTATCACAAGTTGAGAGAGGAGATCGTATACATACAATGGGAAATAAACACAGTTCGTGTAGCGCAAAATGATAACTGACGCTGTAAAATAAAAATATGTCAGTCCTTTGGGATTTACCGATTAAAGTTAATAATTCTTTGGAGTAACTTTTGGAAAATTTATTTCGCGTATGGATTTTTCCCCATGTTATGTGTTGTAATGAAATGCCGTTTTCAAAAAGGTTCATATTTGCTATGAATCACTCTTACCGAAGTCCTCGGAGGGTCAACACTTGTTCTCCTCCAAGTTGGCGATTGTCAGTTATTGATGTAAATACGTCTTTTGGCGCGTAAGGTAGATTAAATGTATGAAATACATAGCTTAGATGTGTGTCTGTGCAACTTGAGATGTGTGTCGTGATTCGATTTGCCTACCGTCTGTAGTCATGGTTACGTTCATTCAGGCTCTCTTTCCCGTTCAATGCCATCCCCGGAATACGATATTCTCTTTTTTCTCTCCATCACGCCCTTTTACGTAATCAACGCGAGCTTTTTTTCCCCACTACCCTGCGTTTTATTGGCAAATCGCGGATAAGGGCTACGCTAATTAATGGGCAACCCAGAGAACGAGCTTTTCTCTCGGCGAAAAAAATTATTTCTTTTCTTTCATCATGTTGTCCCCTCCCCTCGTGTGGTCGCGACGAAAACAATGCTGATGACGATAGCATCGAAATAAAAGATGCGAGTGGGTAGGAGTTATTAATGAAATTTTCATATCAGGTGCTATTCTCTCATCATCTAATCACGATATCCCACAAAATGTGCCTGTTTTAATGTTAACATGCTGTTTGACGTTTTTTATGTAAAAATTAAAGTTTTGAATTATATTTAATTACTTGTTTATTTGCTAAATATTCTGGCACAATTTATTTCGCTGAAAATAAAAAGGAGGATGATATTGAGGAAGTACTTTAATGACGCGAATGAGGAATTAGGGAAATTCCGAAGAAGGAAAATATTCGCGGCTTATTCAAAAAGTAAGGGCCGCTTGGTTACAGGAAAAAATATACTCATATGAAGCACATTTTTCTGGAGTTTTAGTTAGCGATAAACCTACTTCACTTCTCTACAGAATAAACTTTTTATTTTTAATTTTTGTTAAATTAATGTTGTGAATTATGTTTAAAAACATTTTAATTTACTAAATATTCTGGCTCAATTAATTTATCTGAAATTTTGAAAGCGGTAAAAAGAATTAGGAAAATTCAGTAGTAGAACAATATACGCCGTTTACTTCTAAGCATTTTTCGTACCGTTGCACCAGCTTTTTTTTAAACCTCTGAAAATAGGCTCGCCGCCTATTGACAACGCTGTTCTTGAGTTCCTTTTCGATTACGAAACGTTCACCGGGCCACTGTTTCGAGTGCAAGAAGAGAAAGCAGTCGCTAGGTGCAAGGTCTGGACTGTACGGTGGGTGGATAAAGAATTCTCAACGACAATCCTTTTGCATGCAAGAATCGTATGACAGAACGCAATTCACAGTTGGCGATATAAACGACTGTCGCAGAGATTGTTGTTTGCATCCACGGACAAGCAAACGACTTCTGAAACAAAAAAATGCTGCTATACCTTCTCAATGAATCAGTAGAATTCGCTTCAGGAGTGAAACTGTGTTCTGAAGCGAAAGTATTTAAATATAAGCATACGGACATAACTTTGTGAATATGCCTCGTACAAAGAACAATATGAAGAGGTTTTTTTTAGCGATATCTAGAAGTAAAGTGAAGCATTGAAGAGTGAGGAATGAATTAACGGAAATCGCGAAATGCGAAGTTTTAAATATGACTATTTTTATTTTTTTGCCATAATATTTTCGCAGCTGCTTATATCGATCTGGTAATTTCCTTTCGGGAAATGCTGCATTGAAATCATTTCCGGCTCAACATTTCACATCTTCTATTGAGAGCGTTTTCAAGAGAATGAGAGGTAAACGTCCTCGTTCCGATCTTATATAGGACGAGATGATCCGGTGAACTTCGTATCACCCTCGTATGCGTATTCAAGTGAAATGTTTAGCCGGAAATGTTTCCAACGCAGCATATCCCGAAAGGGATACTTGATATGACTATCTATTGTTCTGATTAGTCCTAGGATACTTCATTTATATCGATGGAAGAATTAAAATGTAAGCGGTACGATTCGTCAAAAATTGAAGTAACATCTGATTCTGTATAAACGTTGTTTCTTGTTTATAGGCCCAAAAGTGTACAACTTATTACCTGATTCATGTCTGAAAGCAAAAAATAATAACGTAATTATGAAAAATATTCAGTCTTGGTTGTTTAGAATGCAAAGGAGAATTTTTTTCTTTGATATAATACCATGTAATACATGTACGTACTTACTTCATTTCAAATGTTGTGCTTAAAATGTCTATACGTCAGCATGACCCTATGTAAATGATAGTAGCCAAAAAACAGGTTGTCCTTAATGGCTACCTAAGTTACTCCGTTTTATGTAATTAATTCTATTCTGTACTTTTTATTTTTTGGAGTAATAAACAAATTATTATTATTCTTTCTCGGCTAATTTAGTCTAAGAATTAGTAGTCTAAGAAGGCTATTCTGGCTTCCAGCCGCGTGGTCTCTCCATTCTACCGACGTTTCGGAACTCGAGTCGTGTTCTATCCAGTTGGCAGCTGGAATAGCCTTCTTTGTCGTCAAAAATTGCTACAAACGATCTGAGAGCGTTTCAAGGCTTACTCACACATTAGGTCGGGAGTTGCTATAGACTCGGAGACAGTAGAAGATGCAGGAACAAAAACTCAACGGTGGGGGTGCAAAATATAATGTATCCTGACCTACCTTTACTTTTATCTCTATGAAAGATAAGTCGCATGCAAATTATAAGATAGGTTTATTTACACTGATTATATATTTACTAGAGACAATGGCAATACAAAAAATTATGGTACAAAAAATTTACAATTGTGGCTTTGATGTGTTAGGCAATGCGGGCGACCCCGGCAAGGGGGCGTGCCCTCTATGTATCCATGTATCCGCCGCTGCTCGGAGGCTACGGTCGGAGGCTTAGTTTACTCGCTCAATTAAGGGCACATACAAAGGATAACGTTATCTTATTGTTATTATTATTATTAAAGTTTATCATTCGCCGGCCTCGGTGGCGGCGGGATAAAGTCCTCGCCTCCCAATCTGAGGGTCGCGGGTTCGAATCCCGCCTGGGTAAGTTACTCTTATCCAGGGCATGGGTGTTTGTGCGAGTTAATTTGTTAAATGATATCAAAATCTCCGTTGTAAAGCCCGAATAGTGCTGTTTTCGGAGGCGTGGAAACAAAGAAAAAGTAACTATTCTACCGATGAAGGTTAGTTACTACGGAGTACTTAAGAAGCTTTCTGGCAGCCTCCCCTTCCTTCATGTATTCCTCCCCTCCCTTCTCCCCTCTTCAATATACAATGAGGCCTACTCCCTTTCATTCTATCTAAAATTCCTATTTTCTTCCTCCCTCTCCAACGTTTAACTTACATTCTACCCTCTAATACTGCTTTCAGCATTCCCTCCTCGCTAAGCACTCCCTCCATCCATGTCTTTTGTCTCCACCGTATCTCATCTAAAAGCTATCTCTCCTCACTCACCATGCCCAGTACTTCGTTATTCCTCGTATTCTATTTCCACTTAATCTTCTTCGTTTTTCTCCACACTCACATCTCGAACGTCATCTTATAACCGCGTATTTTTTCCAGGTTCGACAGAATCGGTGTATCATGAGAGTTATTTTGACTAATGGATAGATAAAACAATAATAAGAAATGTATGGATAAGTAGCAAATAACCTAAACCTACCTAAATAAGGAAGCATTAACTACCTACCTAAAAATGCCTAAATAAGTGCAAAATGAAGTTCTTGAAATCATTAAGAAATTGGTTACTCTATATTGTAGGGGTTGAGTTTTTGCTCTTTTCTTTAAAAAAGCAGCCGACGCTAAAACACGGGAGCGATGCAGGGACGTTGTGAAGTGTTGTATTACTTTTTTCTTTTCTTTGTATTCTTAATTTCCATTTTTGGCCATTGCATATATTTTTTAATATGTTTTATGCATGTGCTTTGTATTTTTTTGTTTTTGCACTCCAGAAGAAGGGTGGAAGTGAGTAAAAAAAGGGAAATATATTAAAATCAACCAAAAAAAGCAAACCAGGCCAACTTAAAATTTAAAATTTGGGATTATTTGTTAATGAGTGAGTAGGCGACCGTAAAGCGAGGTGAAAGTCTAAATGTATGTCTACTTTCAAGTCTTTGTTTATACTAATTTCATGTTTAATTGTATTTTAAGGAATTATTATTATTAATATTATTATAATATTTATGTAATCCCTTATAGATTATCGACTCTTTTACTAACATCTCGCACCTATTTAAGCAACTAATGGGTTTAGTTCAGAAGCTCACAGCGAATTGAGATTTACCCTTCAAATCTGCTTCCCAATCGATCAGACGAAACAGTTGCAGAATCGACTCGTACGAATCCTTTTTTCTGGATAAATAGCTATTCTGAAAGCTTCCACTTTTATCTCCGAATTTAGTGTCTCGTAAAAAATAAGGTTATGAGAGTACGGAGCAGAGCGTCCGTGGCTTTAATAAGTTTAGTACATCCAAAAAGTTTATATGGACCCTTTCTTCGCTAGTTTGGTGAGTGCTATAGCTGGTTCTGCAGCTTTAATACGCCATGTTGTAAGTACGGAAGTCACGTAAGGCCATGTTCTACTCTGAAAAGCATAACAACGCTCGTTTCGTCAGCGTTGCACGCACAAGTTTTCCTCTGCAATCCTTGATATTTCATGGCCAGCTAATGTATTCCGAGCCTTAAGCTAGTATACGAATTTCTGTGATTTCGCTTCCATTTATGTGCGCATGTATCGTTAAAAAATAACGGGAAACTCAATTTTACCAGGATTTAATGAACATTAAACCCCTCTTGGATATGATAGACAATCAGAGCTAGACTTTTCTGTATTCATTGTGACGCAGTTCCTGCAAAGTATATCTTTTGAAAAGATATTCAACCCTTGTTGTTTCAACGATTGCCGTGAGACGAAAAAAATCTTTTAACTCTTCGTTAACCCTCTCTTGGATATGATAGAAGATTAGAGTTAGACTTTTCTGTATTCATTGTGATGCATTTCCTACAAGGTATATCTTTAAAAAAACATTTGCCCATTTTGTGTTCATAATGCTACTCAATATCAGGTTTCGACGGGTTTGTTTTCTTCTTCTTCTTTTTGTTTGATTTTGTTTGGCCTTTCCTACGGTCGATGTTAGCAGAGTTTGCTTTTTTTAGTTTAGTTAGAGTTAGCAGAGCAGAGTTTAAGCTTTGAGTTCTTGTTGCGAAGGAAGTGTCTGGTCTTTCAGTTCACCCAACGATTAGTTCAGCTTAAGCTGCATAGTAAATTACATCGACATTGAAATTGACATTACTTACTTGTTCACTTTTTACCTTAATTAATGTATGAAAATCAACGGTGGAAAATGAAAAGTTTGAGGACGAAATTTAAATAGTACCAAAACTTAGGTATAGGTTTAAAAAAGTTATCTGCAGTTTAGTTTAGCCTGTACACTTTAGAAGTAAAAATTGCAAAGTTATTACTTTGAATGCATCCATTTACCAACTATGATTCATTTTGATTATTTTTTTGTATCACAGCCTTGAGAAAGGAGAAATTATATATTGCAGAAATGTTCACTGAAACGCTAACTGGGCGAATTCAATTAAACATGTGAGCCCTTGAAAAAGTCAAAAATTAGCTTGAGTAAACTACAATAATTACCCATTGCATGTTTAATCGCAAACATTTTATTTACTTTTCAGACAACCTTACTCTCTTAGTCTTAGAAGTCCAGTGAAGGACCTGAATATGATCTTATGTAGTCGGTGACTACATTTTATTATGATATAACGGAAAAATATAAATCGAGAACACATCTTATCGTGCTTGAAAAGGTTATTTTATGACTCTACATCGTGCAGCGAACATCGTGGCATGGTCCCTTATTGAGATTTCTTTAACGCGCTCGGCGGCGTCGAAGTCTGGATATTGAAAACAGACCCTGGAGCCAGAATTCCTGGGCGGCTGGTTAAAATAGGGGCAGGTTGCCAAAGGTAAGGGATTGCTGGCACTATTGATACGCAGCACAAGAGTTCGGATTTGGATACCACAATCCAGGCAGCGTTGACTCAGTTGAATACCGGTTGCTTCCATTCTGGCTCCATATCGTACGCAGGATGGTCTCTTTTAAGCTTTCATTGATCAAAGACTGCTATTAGATCTCTAATAATGATAATAATTGTAATAATACAGTAGATTCCGGTTTATTGGGACATATCGGGACTAGTGCACTTTGCCCCAATTAAGCGGCTGCCGCAATTAGGCGAACTCTCTCGTACATGGGCATAAAAATCTTTGAAATGGTAGAAAGAAGACTAAAGAATGTTTATAATGCCACATAAGTTTATTAAACTATAAATTTGATTAATAAATCAGCGAGTTTAGTTAATTTATGATAATTTTTAAAAATTATAACAATTTAGTTAAAAATATTTTGCGCAGCCTCGGGTGACGCTGAATGAAAGTCTTTTACTAAATCCTATCCTCTTGCGGAGTTAAGTTTAAGTTTTGCAAAAAATTGAACACGGTTAACAAATGAAAATATAAAAAACGGTGCAGAAAATACATAAATGAATATATAGCGATGAAAGTTTGATTAGTTTGGGCTAGTTTGGAATAAGTATAATTCTAAATTTTTGTACGGATGAAGTCTTTGATTGGTTCAGAAAATGATAGAATTATATCTTAATAAATTAGAATTTACTGGCAATCCACAAATATTTTTTTCGTTTCACGGCCGATTTGAGACCCATTCATGACATGAATGTATTGAACAAAATACGTGACCGTATATTAAAACCGAATGTAATAGAAAGAAAACATTTGTGGTAAATTGGCTTAACTTTTAGTCAAATGAAGCCAGTGACTTGTAATTTAATAATTTATTGATATGATTAAGCATGACACAATATTTACACAAATTTTTTCCTGTACGATGCGTCTCGATTTAAACAAAAACATTCCAAAGTGCATTGCGTTTAATTAAGTTCGTCCTTAAATAGTTTCTTTTGCCTTTGGGAGGGGATAAGGCGAGGGAAAATCTTTCTCCGAACGTTAGAGTTTTTCAGTCTTCTACGATTTGGGTACTCGCCAATCCCCGAATGGGTTCATTTAATTTGTCATATATTAAAGTGTATTTTAATCAAATAAAACCAATAAATTTCAATTTATCGATAAAATTAGTTAATAGATAAAATGGTCTGAAATACATTTCCAAAAAATTATTTCATCACGCTCTGTTCCATATTGTTCAACTGCATTCTCAACTGTATCATGTATAGCTTAGATCATCCTTAAATAGGTAACTTTTATTTTAGAGAGTTTAATGGAAAGATAATAATACGGCATATTTAGGTGAAATATTTCTCCGAAATATCTCTCATAGTTTTTCAATTTTATGCGGTTTTGATACCCGGGTATCCACGCAAGAGTTAACTCAATTTGTAATAAATTAACTTAAATTTTGGCCCCTTAAGCCAGTAACTTTAAATTTAATAATTTATTCTTAAAATCAGGTATTGCACAGTATTTCTATAAAATTTATTTCTCCACGACGTGTTTCGTTTTACCCAACAACATATTTAGGTGCATCAAGTTCGTCCTGAAGTAGGATTTTGCTTTGGAAAAGTGTGGGGTTGGGCGATACTGAAATGTGAAATCGTGATAATTCGGAACGTCAAGGTGAAATATTTCTTCTTTTTCAATTCTCTGTGATTTGGGAATCCGGGTATCCACGCAAGGGGAGGATTTAGCATCAAATTTTGGAGGGAGGATGTCATGACCTGGGTCCGCGGACTATGGAATAACCCCGGGAGAAAGGGCGTTCTCGTATATAATTTTTTCCGTAGATGACAATACCTGCTTAAGATGTCAAAATGTCCCATGATGGGACATAGCTAATTTTATTTTTGAGCTTGTTTTTTTTACGTTAGGGATTGCTACGCTCCGCGATGAATACAGTTCAAGCTTCTTTCGCGTTTAGGACTTGTATCCATGCGTTGGAATATACACTCCTTTCCTTCCTTTAAAATATACACTCCTTGCCTTCCTTTAAAATATACACTCATTTCCTTAATTTAAAAGGATACAAAACTTTGAGCTAGTAAACATTCTGAATGAATAAGTGAACTTTGTCTTTTCACAGTTTTTTTTATAAATTTGTTATGAACAGTATCCGGCGATATCTGGTGGAAATGTTTTATATCCATGAGAATAAAATAAAATGCTGAACTTCCACACAATATTGTGTGGAAGTTTAGCATTGTTTTACCATTTACCATTACTTCCACAAAAATTGTGTGGAAGTTTACCATTTCATTTTATTCTCATGGACTTTGTTATGACCTGGGTCCGGGGAGTATGGAATACCCTCGAGGAGAAAGGGGCGTTCTCTCGTCCCTCGACCTCGAATCACGACCATAGTTTCGAAGGCTAATGCCATATTTTGATAATAACCACCGTGATGTAATTATAAGTTGTGTGGAAAAACTAATTTTAAGTTATTAATTCAAACTTTTCAGCAAATTCCACAAATTATCACCGGAGACCCCCTACAACACTAATAAATATTTGAAAAAATGATAAAATCGGGGGGAGGGTTCATGACCTCTATAATCCGCCCAAAATCCGCCGCTGATCCACCCTAGACTTAATTCAATTTTTCGCCAAATTTTTCATATACATTCCGGCCTCCCAGAAGGGAACTTTGTTTTCGGTGCTATTCCTCAGTACAGATTATTTTTTACAGTTCTGGAAGTACTACGCCCTGAGATGCAACTCAAACTTATCTCACGTTTGGAATTGTAGCCGTGCATTTGAGTATACACTCCCTTTACTTCTTTATGCAAAAACAAATATCATCAGCACCAGTCAACAATCCTAAGATTGGTTTGACGCAGCTCTCCATTCTTCTCTCTTATCCACTAACCTTTTTATATCGACGTATTTCTTCTCTTTTACATCATTTAAAACTAGTCCTATGTAACGAGTGTCGAGTTACTCATTCGGGACCAACCCTTGCCCTTTTTCCCTTCCACCTGTCCTCCTATTAAACTGATAAACTAATAAAAAAAAAATATTGATAACATTTGGGGAGTGATCATGTAATCCCCCTTGTAATCCCCCCTTAATCCGCCGCTGCTCCACGATAGAGTAAATTTAATTTTTCGCAAAAATTTTTTTTCAATACATTCCGGCCTCCTAGAAGGGATCTTTCTTCTCGCTGCTATTCCTCAACGGAGCCGTGACGGAGAATAGCATGGAGGCGGTGAAGAGATAATAACCGTGTCAGCGCTGTGAGTTAGTCGCGATCGTTCCCTCGAGAAATCGAACGAGCCTCTTACTTCGGCGCCGAAAACAACGATTTGGTCGAAAAATAAGTACTTTCCCTGCAAGGGCCTCTCTCTCTATATATTTCAGATCTCATCGTATCTCATTCCAATGGTAGGAAGCTCATCTATTCATTCGGGTGGGCGTTGGGCTATAATGGAGGAGAGATGGCGCTATACTTTCTCGAAGAAGAATGTAAGATGTTCATCACTTTGTCTCCCCTTGAGTACAGTCGAATCCAAAATCATTGCTTCGACTTGAGCGGTACCACTTTTGTCGCAGTTTGAAAATGAAAGTCATAGTTTTTCTATAATCTCGTAGGGAATGAATTCCAAACATCATAATATTGCAGTTACTTACCGTCATTTTGTAGTTACTGCATTAAGCATCATTATTTTATTAGTTGAAGGATTATACAGAGTTAGGTACAGAAGTTAGCTATAGAAAAAAAACGAGATCAATTAGATACTTAGTAGTGAATTTGATTTTCCACACGATGTCAGCACAGAACAGAGACTCACTCGTTTATCTTTGCATCCAGGTTTTTGTGTATATATTCTGACAATTAACTTTACCTAACTCTGTTGAGAAAAAAATCACTTGGCTTCCAACCCACTCATATTATACACTATACTCATTGCCGGTTATTTCTGAAGGACACAATAGCTACTGAAATAGTTACTGCTACTGCAATTAAGCATCATTATTTTATTAGTTGAAGGATTTTTAGAGTTCGGATTGGTGTGACAGCTAGAGTGGTAGAGAGGTAACGCAAATGGTACAAATTCAAATCCAGGCGGTGGCAGAGATTTTCCAAAGACTTTCCCATCCCTGTTAGAGAGAGCTTTGTGGAGGGCGCTCAAGTGCAACACTGCGTCCGTCGGATGGGACGTTAAGCCTTGGTCCCCTTGGCGCCTTTCGTTAAGATCAGGCTAATGCCGACGCCGGTTTTCTCTCCACCCTTCCTTCCCTACCCTCCCGTATAGTACCAATGACCTTAGCTGTCGGTCGCCTTCCGCAAATACCTTCAAGGATAGGTATGAGGCTTACGATAACATTATCAGCGCAGCATGTATTTAAGATAATCACGTTATCTAGAGGCAGAAAGAAGGTATAAATGACAATTAAATTTGAATTTCATTTGAATGATCCATCCATCGATTTTCGAATTGTTCTTTCCAAACTTCATATTCCCCAAACCACCAACGTAACATTACGTAAGCAGTCTCAATACCTTCGCAATAATCGTCACTGCACTCCTACATAATTTTCAATTAATAATTTAATATACGCCATGGCGCACTTAAATCTCAGTCTTTTCAGATTTGAAGATAAATATAGACTGATAAATAGCGTTTTCTTCAGTATATAAATTTTCTTTATTTCATACATTCATGCAGTTTGGACCTCAAAATGAAGATACCCGTAATAGCTGCAAATATTGGTCGTTTATGTTGAACTTACAAAGTAAATATCACATCATTAATGTATTGACAAGTTCATTATTTAAAATGATTGCGGCTATTTCGAACTTTTTCGCTGATCCTTGCTCGAATTTATCGAATAGAACTCAAAATATGCATTGAATGCATGCAGTAGTTATAACAAAACGGATGACCAATCAATGCTATTAATTTTAGAACCTGAGGCTTTCCACCGCGGTAGTGTGTCCTCTTAGTGAAATACAAAGAATATAAAATCGATAAAAACTACTGCATATCGTGGAAATGCTTAAAAAAATAAAATTGACGTACTTTTGTTTCACTATCAGGATCCATTTTCATTGTTTTTTTCCGTATTGTGTGTGTCTTTAAAAATAAGCATTTAACTCCTATTACCCCAGTTTATTAATCGAGTTAGTGTTGAGGTTTCGAGCTCTGTGCTTCTGTGTCTGCGACAAATCTGCATGGCATCAAATTTTTTTACTTTGATGGAAAATATGTGTAAAATCTCTCCTGTATACTTTGAAATATAATAATAATAATAATTAAAGATATGGATTTTGGTTTTAATGCAATAGTTCATAAATTCTTGTCCGCGATAATGGACATTATTAAAATTGGTAACAGACTGCCCGTTGAATCTGTTCATGAATTGCCGTGTGATATTAATTTACATCATTATTCTGTCGTGTAACTTAAGTTTCATTTACGTTTCGCGGACGAGTGTATTTTAGTGAAGTTCTTTTTTAGCTTTTATTTAAGTCTGACCATTAGCTTTTCAACAAAAATGGAAATCGCTCTTTATTCTTCTCATTAACGATCAATAAATCTCGCCTGTATATTCCGCAATCCGTGGATGTGCAAGGAGTAATGAAAATCTGATCAAGCTGAGAAGTATCCTTCGAAAAATCATTTCTATTTCCAAAAATTCCCGAATAGCATTCTCTATTGAGTATAGAAAAATATTGAGACAAATCGAAGTTCGTACGAAAGGAAGATAGATAAGGCTATTTTTTATCCTGCAGGATTCGGGCGATATTTTCTCGTTCTATTACTTTCATCCGCAATTTCTTTGCCATGGCAATATTTCTTACATCTAAGTACCACCGTAGGATTTTATTATGGTTATCGCAATGAAAGTCGAATTCAATGCATAAATTTGCAAATAGAAATTGAGAAAGTCTGTAAATGTGGAAGAAAATCTTGAAAAATGCAATAGAATAGTTAAAATATAGCCTAGAAGAACATAAATAACCGTATTGCAGTATTATCCAATTTTTACACCGTCTGATACTGGACTCTTGCCTTTATATCTATCCTTATATTTCTTCATATCATTCCCAATTTTTATCTCAGAGGTTATAGTGTCTGTGCCAACAATTCATTGCACTTGATGATTCTTCTACCATAGACAAAGCTGTGGATTAATTAGCGTGTTCCGTGTTCGTAAGTTATAATAAAAGTGTACATAAAACTTCCTTATTTCTTCCATAGCGTGACTGATTGGAAGAGGCTCTTTTAAGACTAGAGCCGCCAACTTATTTGCACTGTAACCGACGGGATTGGTAATTTGACCACTGCATATTTTTTCATTTTTTCTCTCTTTTATGAGTGTTATCTTTGGATATCTTATTTGGGTATCGCTAGAATAGGATTGAGATCCACTTAATTAGCGTCACTAACTTCCGCAGGAAATCCACGTGCTTCAAAAGTGAAGTGATTTTATATTCGTTTTTCTTTATGGATTTTCGAGGAGACAAACTTTAAACTGTGAATAATTGCCATTAGCTTTAAGTTGCAATTACAGTTTTAATTATATATTTTGTAGCATTTACACCATAAGCACGGTTGTGGTTATAGATTTTCAATATGTTTAATGGCAATCATTGAGAGCCACTCTTTACTGTATGAATAATTGGGTTAGTATTTACATAAATTGATTTCTTTTTTCCTTTTCTTAACCTCAGTTTTGTAATGTATACTAACGTCTCGGAGTATTGGTTAGATCTGCACTCCGAGATGCAAAACAACGTAAATATTTGGCTTAGTTCATTAGTCGTTAGAGGTATGGCATTTGGTTTCCATGCGTAACCGGGTAAAAATGATTTGGAGAGTATATCGTTCTGATTTCATGTCGATTCCATTAAATTTATTGGGGTTGATATCCACCATTTCTCCTCAACATACACATTGGGATTAAAGCAGCCATTGTGAAGGATCGAAACATGGATTCCGAAGTTTTTGAGAGGAGCGCATCCAAAAACCATCGGCTCCACGAAGCAGCAGACCCCCCGCCAATGGCGATGGTCCTCGTACCCACCCCTGGACTGGCCGGGAGGAAGAGAAGAGGGGTGCTTTTCAGGGGTGGGGGAGAGAAAGGAAATGTCCAACTTTCTAAACAGACCCTGGCCCCCTCTACACCAATAAAAAGCGGCATACCTAATCGATAAATCGATTTATATCCGCTGGAAGCCATTCTCTCCCGAAATTATATTGGCTATTGGCATTCTTCCTACTCTATACCCTCTCACTCTCTCTTTTTTTTTTTCCAACTACCCCTACCGTCCCTCTTCAACCCCTCCCCCCGCTATCACCTCTTGGGACTCTTCTCCGATGAGGGCCCTCACCTCTTTTCCCCCTCCTGAATCCCCCTCCACGTCTCCAACCCCCTCGACCCCTTTTCTTCAGGAGAGCAACACAACTTGTAGGAAATCTGAACTTAACCCTTCACTGAATTTTGTATCATATGTGAGTGGGTTGGGAGCCAAGGGGTACGAGTGAATTCTAAATTCACTAAGTCTTGATTTACTTTGTGGTATTCCATTATAATTTTTCCTGGATATCAGACAATTACTTACACCACTTATTTTTTTATCAGAGCGCGACCCGGGTTTCTATGAATTATAATCATCTTCAGGCTTAAATTATAGATAAACAAATCATAATTTGCGCCTGAAGATGATGATAACTCAATGAAACCCGGGTCGCGCTCTGATAAAAAATAAGTGGTATAAGTAATTGTCTGATATCCAGGAAAACTTTCAAGTGAGTTCTCTTTTCTATACAGAGTTAGATACAGAAGTTAGCTATATAAAACAAACGAGATCAATTAGATACTTAGTAGTGCATTTGATTTTCCACACGATGTCAGCACAGAACAGAGACTCACTCGTTTCCTTCGGCAACCAGGTTTTTGTTTATTTATTATAACAATTAACCTTACCTAACTCTGTTGAGAAAAAAATCACTTGGCTTCCAAACCACTCATATAATACACGATGCTCATGGCCGGTTATTTCTGGAGGGCACAGTAGCTACTGAAATAGTTACTGCTACTGCAATTAAGCATCATTATTTTATTAGTTGAGGGATTTTTGGAGTTCGGATTGGTGAGATAGCTAGAGTGCTGGATTCCCACCCAAACGGGCCGGTTTCAAATCCCGGCAGTGGAGGAGATTTTCCAGAGACTTTCCGATGCCTATTAGAGAGCTTTGTGGAGGGCACTCAAGGGCAACACTCCGTCCGTCGGATGGGACGTTAAGCCGTGGTCCCCTTGGCGCCTTTCGTTAAGAGCAGGCTAACGCCGACGCCAGGTTTCTCTCGACCCTTCCTTACCTATCGTTTCCTCATGGCGCAAATTAGGTACCTCGGCCGTCGCGTCGGCCGCCTCATCAAAATACCATAGCATACCATACTATCGTCGGAATGTTCTTATCAGACATATCACGTTATCGAGTTTCAGGTATGGTAAGGTATTTAGAGTATTCGACCAATGGCTGAGGTCATTTTCGCCATGAGGGAAGGGTGAGGAAGGAAGAGCGGAGAGAGGCACGGCGTCAGCATATGAGACTATAGAAAGGAGGCTAAATAGGGTAGTTTCCGTCATGGAAGAAAACGAAAGGCATTGATTGCGATTCGTTACCCAACATTAATGTAATCATAATATAGTAATAATTATTTGGTTTTATACATCCCAGTTTAGACGAATGTTAATGGTCAATTTTAACCTCATCTGACAAAGGCCAGATTGGCGGCTACGCAATGAAACTCCACGTAACGTCTCGGGGAACTAGATGCTATATGAGTAGCATGCGCGTACCTAGCGAGGGGCAGGAGGGGGTAGCTGCCCCCCCAAGAAGCAAAAATCGCAAACGCCTTTAAGGAAATAATATTTTTTCAAGCAAATAATTTTAAAAACTAATTATGAGCTATTACAGTTGATTTCATTCAACTTTTCCATGCGTAAATATTACCTACTACTTGATTAACCATGGCCTGCCCCCCCCCTTAGTTTTGAACCTGGGTACGCCATTGACGAGTATTCAGGAGTTTTACATCGTCTGAGATTGTCAATGTATGCATGAGGCAGAAAGCTCAGGGAAACGTTCCTTAATAATCACTTATTAAAATTTCCTATGGTCGGAAAGTTTCCGTCATTAGATAGGGTATTAATAATCCTTATTTTAGCCAAGCGCTACCTGCTAGCAGGATACTCTGCTAACTGCTATTTCCTGACTCCTGCATCGTAGCGGCGCACATAGCCTCGCACCAAGGTGGCCTCACACAGCGGCAGCCGGAAACAGAATGACGTCACATGGGCTTTTTCCAGCATTCACTCTTATCCGTCGCGTTCTCGCGCGTTTGTAAGTTTTCACTTTTCATTTAATCGCGAAAAATATATATCGTCATTTAAAAATCTAAGAGTGTGGAATACGTACTCCAGGAGTAATAATCTTTCGATTTAGGCAATAAAAAAGACATAGGAAACCACCCTATTCTTCTTGTCCTACGCATGGTTTATCAGATTTGACACACCCGATCGTTATTCTATGTGGTGTAAATACATCCCTTTCCATAGGTCTCTCAGGTCCAAATGTCGAAGGTATTAACTTTTTTAAGATAGGTTTACCATGGCCTTTGTTTTCTAATCCGTAGAGTTCCACTCCCCAAACGACCGTTCTCACTTACTGCTGCATAACCTTCAGTTTTGTGCTCTTACAATTAGAGTAGAGCCTTTTTTCATAAGTACCGCCGCGTCGTAGCTTAGGCTATTCTCTTTTTTAGTACCGAAAGTACATTTTCTTCTTTTTGCCATAAGAATCCCACTTTATAAAACATAATTTCATGTTTCAAGGAGTAAATTTATGTTAAAGCGTACTGTAACCAAAATAACTTGTGAAATAAATTACTCTAAAAACAATTGGAGTTGAGTCAGCTCGTTTAAGTTTCATACGTGCTCGAAAAATAGATTCAAAAATCAGTTAAAATCCAGCCTAAATTACCAAAATTAATGGCAAATTGTCAAAAATACTCGATTGAAAATTTTAGGTTGGCGCGATATCGTCGATTTTAGGGTATTTTGAGTAATATTTTAGAAATAAAAATGCGGATTTGCTATCAGTGAGACTAAGGTATAATCTTCAAGGGCGCTTTTGTGCGAAACGTTCACTTGGATCACAATCGTTTTTTGTTTTAATTTTTTAATAACATGGCACATTTACAGCATAAATGTCACTTTACCGGACAGATGTAATTATGAAAAATGAGACGAAGAAGCTAATGAAATTACAAATCAAACGACAAAAAAACAACAAACCGATTCGTTCACAATATTCCTCGAATTTTGTATATCAGATTTATTTCGTGTTCAGTGAGTTAATGCAAAAATCAGTAAAACTTTTGACAGAGAAAAGGTGTAATATGAGACTGTTGATACCTCGTGGAGATTTAGGTTTATGTGTTTAAGATTTTTGCGAAGAAAATCGTAACTTAGTTCAGAGACGCAAGATTTGTGGGAGAAGATCATTACTTATTAAATAATTCGGTAAATCGTTGGGAAAGATAAATTATGACAAAAATCGTCTTCCTCATCCATGTATATTCAGTCTTTCTCATCCATTTTTTAAATTATCATTAATTTTGAATAGAAAAAAATGGGAAAATTGCCATCCAAGGCCGATGAACTCGTTCTTAAGAATACTACTGCAACTTGTAAAAAAAGCCTATTGAAAAACTTGAAAAGAAGAGTGGGTTACTTTATCGGCCATATAATATAAAATTATGGTCTAATTTTAAACATTTCATTGAAGCCAGGTGGAAAGGAAAAACGGCAAAGGTTATTCTCGGATGATACGTATGGTGCAGGTGATGGCTGAAATGAAACAGTGGAATCACGTAAGTGTAAATGTAATGCCCAATCGACAGGGGATTTTCGTGGAGAGTTGCATCAAAAGTCGGATTGACGTCTGATTATGATGATTATAAGCAGGTCTGGGATGATTGGGGGACGTCGGTTGGGACTCATGATGGGGTCCGACCTGGCCAAACCACTAATAATTATAAGAGAGTGACCCGACTTGTTTGCACCGAGTGTTCTGATTTACTTTCTGACAACCGAGGGTCTCCCATCTCTCGAGTCAAGGTCAATTTGTTTGAGTGGTTCCGATGCACCGACCCTCAAATGAAATGTAACTGGTTCAAACCTAATCGAATGTGGAGGTCAATTCTTCAATTCCCAACCATTAGTGGCGGGATTAATTATCGAGTGTGAGGCGCTGCCAAGTCCCATTCAAATGAAAGCTCATGTAGGTAAATGAAGTAAATTGATTCAAGGTGTGTGTTAGAGAGCGTCGCGAGCTCTGTGCGATCGCGTGTCGTCTTCTGCTGCCCATCGCGCATGCGCGGGCGAACCTGTTTAGCTCGGTCTCGTCGCGCCACTGCACAGTGGTCCCAATTGCGAATCTAGTGGGACAAAATTATTTTTCCCAAAAAACTTAGAGCTTTTGTCGTGAAAACATTCAGAATTGCCAAATTATAGACAAAAACACAAAATAACACTATCATAGGTCTTTTCAAGGTGGTTTATATGAAAAAATTAAAATTTTATAAAAAAAATAATTTCTTGTAACTCAACACTTAGAAAAATATGCTGAAAATCATTTTTAAAATCTATAGTAATGCGCTTTTCTTAATTTAATGAACTAATTACGTTAAAAATATACTCCTAAACACTGGAGATACACATAAAATCGAAGTTTTTCACCAAATGTGAACTGCGGAATATTAGTCACCTTCATCATTATTACTCTCCCAACTCCCTTCATCTCTGAAATTTACCGACTCCACATCCTCCATCTCTTTAACATTACTCATTTCATTAGGTACAGGTAATATTGGTTCCCTGAGAAGCTGTCTGACATCCATCGAGAGGGAATAACAATGCCTTGGGTGCAACGAACTAATACTGGAAACATAAGGATCAGATATGACTAATAGTAGGTCAAAAACATCTCTCATTGTGTCCTTTCTTGAGTATTTTAGCGCGTGATTTTCTTTGAATTTATAAATATGCTTGCTTCTTGGGCCTCTTCGGAAAGCATTCCAATGGGAACTAATGCAATGCAATGGGGGCAATCAATCACTTTTGTCTCATGAATTAGATTTCATATACCTTGAAAGGCATATAATACCATGAGTATGACGCATGTACATTTTTTCTTTTTTTTAGCATACTTCTCAAATACACTTGTACTTATGGAGAAACCACAGGAAAGTGCGTTAAGAATTGCTCCAAACCATTGAAATAATTCCACCTCTACTCCAGTAATGCCTGATGAAATGTCAGGATTCTTTAACGTCAAAATTCTAATACTATGTACAATTTCTTCCCGTTTATTTCGATGACCAAGGGCATCAGTGGAGAGATCTGTGCCTCTATCTTTTGCACTTCTTTCACAGTTATCTCCTAATTTTCATCTTCCAGAAATAATTTAATGGGTACCTGATCAAAGATGTCCTGGTATTCTGCCATAAGATGTTGTTTTTATCATTTGATTTTAGCTGAAGAGGTATCATAAAAATGGAAAACATATAGGAATCGTCCACTGGACCTGATTCCTTCCGAAATACAAATCTTTGCTTATATTGCTTGTACCCACTACTCCCATTTTAATCCCACTTAAATATCATCGTTAGTTTGAATTCATTACCAGACCGAAGGAAAGCGGCGACAGCATCTCTCTGAGCCAAAATAGTGTTATTCACTAGAGCCAGTAATTTGACCTCGGCCGAAGTATCAGTAATGGTCAGTTCTTTTAATGGGGGATAGCAAGACAACTTTGAGTTCAAATTTATCTTGTATGAGTGATAAATATCGCACCGTCTCTGGTTGGCTTCTCTTCTGATGTTTACGTACTTTTGCTCAGTAGGTTTTTTCCATGGAAAAGGACGAAGCTTCTGATGATGAATATGGTATTGGAATCAAAGGTGAAGACAATTAAGCCTTCTTATAGTTGGTAGCTCTCTTTGGTATGTTTTCAGTTATGTCTTTTATAATTGCAGCCGCATTTTTTTTCCCAGAGCTTGAAAATGAAATCTGGCTTGCAAAACAAGGTTCTACTTTCGATATATCCTTCAAAAGAGACTGAACATATCTAACAAAATCTGTCGTTTTTTCTGGAGCACTGTTTTTACTTTTTATCAAAATTACTTTAAAATAGCATCACAATATTCCCCATGTCCTTTGAGGTATCTTCATTACAACTTTCAAATCCTAATTTATGTTCTACAAATTTAATAAATCATATAAGTATAGTCTTTTCTTCCTCAGCAATAATAACAATTCCATGCGATTTACCGCCGGTACCTTGAATCGCTCTGAATGCGACATGATTTTCCCTATCTATATAAAAATGTAAAAAATCGTAAGCCATGTAATAACTATACCATAAATATTAATAAAAATTTATACCGTACAAAACTACTATAGTTAAAATTAGAAATATTTCTTCTCTAGCGTAATTTATCCCGATATTCCAGGCGTCGTCCGAGGAAATGCCCCCAGGCCCGCGTCTCAACGGCTCTCGTTTGTTAACTTCATAGAACAAAAAGGGCATTATTGTAAAAAAGCGCAAGTAGGTGCAAAATGTGATAAAAATATCTACAACTATAAGGAGGTTTCCACATGTCTTTGAAAGTTTCGCAATCCTACCTCGACATGTATTTTTTATAAGTCAATTTAAACAATTGAAGTCGATAAAAAAACGAGGTTTAAAGACTGAAAGATAACCATTTGAAATCTAGTATGTTAAAACAATTATATTTGAAGAAAAAACACTCTAAATAATGCTATATACCGATGGCTATAAGATCCGGTTAGAAATTGTCGTTCCTTGCGTTATTGCTATCTAGCAGGTACGTGTTAATGCTAGCGAGTCAGCCACCGTCTGGGTGTAGGTGGATGGTAGGCAATTTCAACGCGATTGGGACCACTGTGCACTGTTATCTTGGGTGTATTGCCTCGTTCACATTACGATTGTCCAAGCGATCGTCCCAACGATAGTTGGCCGAACTAGCCGTGTGAATGCATGTCCTGACAATAGTTGACGTAGTTCCGAAAGTTGCCACTCTACGATGGTTAGGCGCTGGGAGACCGCACAAACGAAGCGACAAGAGAAAGACGGAAAGCTCGTGAAGCTCTATTTTTTTCCATGGATTTGTCCTAGGAAGGAAGAATATTGGCGGAAGAAAAATTATTCGGTAAATACACGTTGAACACAGTAATATCTTGTCCCTGCATACCTCAACAGCTTTGCTAACCGTCAATTTCCCGTTCACTATAGATGTCAGCACTAGAAGGCAGCACAGGTTTTAACCATCGTCGTATGAATGCACGATAGTTCCGACAATCGCTGGAACAATCGTAATGTGAATGAGGCATATGCTTCAACTGAGTTACTGTCGACTAAGCCGCCCTACCGTGCCGGTCGACTGAGCAGCCAACCTGCTCCGGTGTACGAAGTCCACAAACCAATCTCATCTACCGTCGTACTGTTTTCGGAAAATCAACTCCAATTATTAACCGTAGCCAGTTGAGGCATAATTTCTATTATCATTAGGATTATTCAATGAGAATAAATAGCAAAATTAAGCCAGGAATAATTTTATTTCTGCAAACAACAATGTGTTACCTTTGAATGAATGGACACATCCATTAATTTATCTATACGCTATTAACACTGACTAATGATACATAATACCGTTTTGGGTGGACGAGATGAGATACGAAAAAAGTGATAGAATAGACCCACTATAGAACTGTTTGAAACCATTGGGGAAATTGATGAAACACTATATCCGAATCTAGACCATGTGATAAGTCGAGAAATAAATTTTCAGACTGATCGGAGCACTTTTAATTTTTGGCCAAATGGTACCAGTTAGCTATTACGTGAATTATTTGAATGAATGACTTCGTGAGTATCTCAACAGCGGAGGAAAATACAGTATTGCGTCATAAGGCTCAACAAAAGTTTTAAGAACTGGCAGAATAACCATAAAAGGCCACTAGCCTTTTCCAGGAGGGCTTGGGGAATCAGAGCCTTCCCAGCGAGCGAAAGCCATTGAATATACGTAAAAATTATGATTTATTTTTAAAGTATTCTATCGATTAAGGTAGGTTTCCATGGAGTACTAAAGAAGTAATTTGGGGGCCTCCCCTTCCATCAAATACGAGTACTTCTCTCTTCAACTCACAACAAGGCATACCCCCTTTCATTCTATTTAAAATCCTATTAATTTCCTTCCTCTCCCTCTTTTAACTCATATTATACCCTCTAACACAGTTTTCAACATCCTCTCCCCGCTATGTACTCGCTCCATCTACACGTTGTGTCTCCACTTTATCTCCAAAGCTGCCTCTCTTCACCCACCATGTCCAGCAATTCGTCGTGCCTCCTTCTCTCTGTCCAATTCACATTCTCCATCCTTCGCCACACCCACATATCGAATGCCTCCAATATTCCATCGTCCTTCTTCCTAAATTTCCACGTATCTGCACCGTAAAGCACAACAGTGCAGATCAAACTCTTCAGTAACCTTTCCTTTAAATTCTTACGTAGCGAACCTCTCATAAGCTCCTTCCTGTTTATCGACGCCTCCTTTGCTAATGAAATTCTCTGCTTGATTTCCTTACTGCTGTATCCATTTCCCTATAATGTGCTGCCTAAATAGTTAAACTTCTCAAACTTCTCAAGTTTTTCTCCACCCACCTTTATCTTAAGTCCCACGTTCATCGCTCGCGATGCTTCACAAAACCGCATAACTTTGGTCTTCTTGTGATTAATTCTCATCCCATACTCATGAAATGAGAATTAATCATCCTATACTCATGAGAACATGGAGTTCGACCGAAAAATTATGATAGAGTTGCAAAATAAATAGATCCGTTTTACGATTCGTCGCAAATTTTTTTAGTTATTCGTGATGGAAAAACAACGATTCAGGATTTTCGGTCAGTAATGGAAACTGGTGCTGTGGAGAGCTCGGCTGGCCAAAAAAGCGGAAAAAGCCGACCTATCGGGAAGGAACTGACACTCTTGATTGGGGGTAAAAACTTGCCACTTTCGACATGCTGAAATTAGCCCTGATGATGGAGCTGCACTCTATACAAGAAACATCATCAGCTAGAAGAGATCTTACCCCGTGGGAAACCCGAATAGCCTTTAACGAAAAAGCTGCACATGAATTCAAGTCGAAGGAAGCCTCTTAAAGTGCTCATAAATAGTCTGGAATCGCTGGATGGATATCTGTTTTCGTGTCACATAGCATCGTGTCCAAAGCGTTATATGAAGTTTCTTGTTATTTCGCTCATCAAATTTTCAGTCATCGATTCAAATTGTGCGAATGTGTTTCATGAACAGAACGAAATTTTACTGTCTGCTTGCTCTCGAGTTCATCATTATGCTCATACTAAGGACTTATTTACGTTTTCTGATAGAAAATCGATATCGTTTAGCAATAATTTCGTGGTACGATCGGAATTAACTGCCAGGAGCAGGCCTAAAAACCAGGGATGGCTATCGAAACTAATCGAATATCATAATCAGTAAAAATTCAATGGTTTCGTTCTCGAGAGCGAAATATAGAAACGAAATAAAAAATTTAAACCTGGGGAGCTAAACTCAGAGTCGACAAGGAATCGGAGTCAAAACTACTTCGGGCCAATACTAAACTAAAACTCTGGGACGCAAAGAAACGCAGATAGCGTTTCGCACCGGAGGAATCACGTGCTTCCCCTTCAAACGGTTTAGTTTCGACCCACACACCGAGTACGAAGCATGGTTGAATGAAGTAGAGGTTAGGCTTACCGCCATTAGGCGCTTGGGGCACTCTTATTTTGATCACAAATAGGAGAACGGTGAACGCAAACTGGCCATTCAATTTTTAAGCTCAATGCTTTCACCTCCCTATATTCTGTCATACGTAATGGGTCGAAACTATTCCCTCTTGTCCCTTCTTGTCAACTTCTGGGATCGAAACTTAACTATGGGCGGCGTAGTTTCGATTAATTTAGTTTCTTTCCCAGGAGTAAAGTTTCGTCCCGGGTCGAAACCAAACTCTTTGGAGATTTCAATTTCGTGCAGGAACGAAACTAAACCTGGGCCTCGCATTATTGTTTCCCTCAGGGTCGAAAAGAAACATGTTCGTTTCGTTTCACTTGCGATCCCCGCTAAAACACTGTTTTTTCAGATAGAAATCAGGGGTTTGTCCAAGAGGCTCTTAAGGAAAATCACTCTGCAAGAATTTAGGTAAGTGAGAAAAAATTAGACTGTGGCCTTACAGGTGTATACGGCTAATACAATGTATGGTTCTAAAATTAGAAGTAATTTTTTAGTAACGACCTCAGGTCTTCAACTCATTCTGTTATTCAACCCATAGATTGTTCAGAATAGAGGAGAGTTCTGGTTAGCCTAAACCTAGCCACAGGTCTCTGATAATCACGCATTCATGTAAGGGGACCAATTTCTTTCCCTGTGCCACCTTGTAGTTCGATGACTTGGTGGTGGGTTAAGGCTTCGCCAACGACTTGATCCCTTTGAAAACTCTTTGCATATCAGTCAAGCGTTCTATTGCCTGGGCAACCATTCGTAACTTCGCACTCGATTCGTATTTTTAATAATATTTTAGTCATTAATACTGAGGCTGTGAATGTATCCGTGATCCAAGAAGAAGGATATTTCTCTTAAATATTAGGAACAGCCACAAAAAAAGAAGTCATCATCACTCAGCTGAGAATGCTCTAACTCAATCCCACCAATTACCGCCGCTAAATTTCCAATCCATTGCGAGATAAAATTCCATCGAAATATCCCTACATCTGCATTGAGTACGACTGCGCTCTTACCCTGAGGCATTTGAGAAAGCGTGGAAAATATCGCCATGCTAGAAACAAAATGCGAATTAATGGATACGTAGAATGTATCTTGGGTGAAGACCACGATCACCTTATTCGTGTTTCACGCTTTTATTAAGAAAAATGATCTTATGAATTAACTAGTATAGAAAAAAAATTACCAGCAGGGAATGCGTTTTTTATTTTTTTGCACAGAAATTAATATCTAGATGTAGATAAATCTGGAGAAGGTATGGTGCTAATGACCGCAGTTGTTGATGCACCAAAAAACATCTACTACTTCTCTTTAAGTGCTCACAAACAGTCTGGGGTAGCTGAATGGATATCTGTTTTCGAGTTGCATAGCGTGCACCGTAAGTGTGCATTGCAAGTGATCCCGTCTACTCTAGCCACGCAGCTCACTGCGCGTTGCCTGGCGACAGACTGGCAGTGATGGGAGTCGGGGGAATGAGGGGTGGGTTCACAGAGGATACTGGAAGGAGGTAAACCTTCACACGTACACTCTCGTCCCTAACGCAGGGATACTCTATTTTTCAACCTCCCCCACAAAGCCTCGGGATGAGTTTAGAAAAAAATACAGAGAGAGTAAATAAAAAAGACGATCCCCCTCCGCTCTATATCCATTGCTCGGATGAGAAGAGTGCTCCCTGAATCACTGGAACTCTCTAGAACGGGAAGTGGCCAATGTACGCTCATGAAGGTGCCGGCGGCCGAGCTAGATAGCTAGCGAGTAAGCCCTTCGTATCAATCAACCCAGCCACCGCATATATTCCCCTGCACCGCACTCTTGTGTGTAGGTATATAAACTCTCACACCGTTCAAATTCATTTCCTACCCACACAACCCTATGGGCACGTTTAAAATTTAAAAGAGAAAAAAATAAATAAACAGTTGAGCGGAGAGAGGATTGAAAAAGCGCACCTCCTCGCAGTTCACACGCACGGAATCATGGGAGATTGGGGTGGTGGTTTTATCTCGCCTCTCAGTCAGTCCTGAGTTGCATCCATTATTAAATCTCGCTGGCAGGGAGATTCCCGCCTCGACGGTGGTGCTGCCCTCGTCGGCTGCGTGGGGAACCCACTCTGCGCCGTCTGTTTCCCGGGCCCGTCTGAGCCTCTGCCCCCTCTTCAATAATCAGCCATGCTCTTCAGTGTGCCTGCCCTATGCGTGTTTGCCCTTATTATTAGGCAGCGAGGTCAAAAGCACTCGGGCCAGCAGAGAAGTGAAGGGAGAGTGAATGCGGTGCATCGAATGGGGTCGTTTTGGAGAATGGGGCCGTAGGCTGGGGGAGGGGTCGATTACGAGCCCCATTCGACCTTCGCTCAATCCCCTTCATTTCTCCTCTCTTCATTCCATTTCGGATTCCATACTTTAAACATGAAAAAAAAACGGTGGGCTCGATCACCGATGTATATTTATGTATTTACTGCCGCTAGTTATAGAATGTGAAACGTGAAGGGGCTCATATTATTCCATTTTTCAATCCAGCGCCTACTTACAGATATTTGTTACAGTTTTTTTCTTTTTTGCGATGCAACTTAATTGAAAAATATTATAAATTGTTATTGTTTCATCATAACACACGTTTTCATATATAGTGTGAAAAACGACACAATATCTCAAAAGTGTAAATCTCTTTGGAGTTAGACGTCCTACTCTGCCTCTCCAGAAGAAACTCTTTAACAAGCATCTCCCATTGGTCCTATGTTTATATTTTAAGTATACCGGGTCTAGACACGGTGATAGCTTTACAGTAGTCACCCGCAATGCACAAATTGTGCGAAAAATCCACCGAGAAAATATTATTCGCCAAGACCGGAATCCGAAGCAGTTCACAAATTGTTAAAAAAATCCGGGTTTAAATCTCAGTCTACACAAATGATTTTTCTGCGTGGATTTTTCATATGTTTATTTGCTTAAGTTGACTGTGGCTGCTCTCATCGATTTAATGACGACGCGAGATTCTATCATCTCAAATGCCTACTTCTTATTCTATCCCAACTCATGGGAGTCGTTGGGTTCATCCTTTCCTGTAATCTTTCCTAACTCCAACCCCTCTTGAGGACGCAGGGTAAAATTTCTCAAGACCCTTAGGCTCGACTGTTGTAGACCAATTCGTGATATCGGAAGACTTAGGTCCCGTTGGCTGATTTAGGTATTGACATTGTTTGACTGATAGCCATGATTTTTTAAATCACCACCATTCTTCAGATTAGCTCAACACAGCTTTACATACCAGTTTCCTGTCACCTAAGCGTTTCATGTGTACGTAATTCTCTTCAGCATCCAGTAACCAGTCCCATGTGACTCATTCAGGGCTTTTCTTTGTTTGTCATCCTGTCCACTTGCTCTTCGACGATTGTCTCCATCAGGCCATCAATTCTCATATTATGGCCGTTTAATTTTCGAGATGGTTTTCACGTTTTCTTAATCTCAGTTTAAAATTTCCTTTCCTATTTGACGCCTTTTAAAAATTATCATTTAATTTATTTTTTCTATTTATATATTTAATAGTGCAAATCAATGATTTTCTCAAAGTGTGTAACACTGAAATAAATTCGATAGTATAACAATATTTTTATAATGTGACATTTTATCATTAAATGCACACTTTTTAATTTTTTGAACATTATGGTCCTTCTAAGTCATTTTTGTCTTATCACCAGGTGCCTTTTATAAAGTACTAGTAGAACTACATATCTCTATGAACAAAAGCAATTTCATTTTCAGTATCCATATTAGATACTACTGAGGTTAAAATATTTGTACTAACATTAGCTTTTGGCAATTGCACAGCCAATATGTGCGTCCCTCTATGAATTTTGACTAAGGATCACCCATGCTACAGCCACGAATATTACAAAAGAGGATCCTCAAGTCGGCCTCTAAATGTGTTGTCACTCACCATGCATTCAAATGGATTTACAAAAGTCGCTACTCACGTCGGTGATGGATAAATCGATCCGAGTTTTACGAGGAAATTAGGTATAATTAGGGATATTAAACGAAATGTACATACACGATGATGTGATCTATCAAATTCATTACTTTTTCAATGATATTCCTCGCAATAACGAACGTAAATGTGCAAAATATTGGAAAAAAGCGGATCGCATTGCACTCATCACAGTTTGAAATTTTTGAAAGCCGAAATGGCAACAGAAATCAGCAGTCTATGGGATAGAATTGGGCCTCCACTTTGCAATCCACTTGGCTACAGAATTCAGAATCTAGTATTCTCCACGAATATCACAAAAGAAGATCCTAAAGTCTGTTTCTAAATGTGTTGTCACCCACCGCGCATTTAAATGAGTTTACAAAAGTGGCCACTCGCGCCGCTGACGTAAAAATTGATCCGAGTTTCACGGGGAAATAAGGTATAATTAGTATTGTTATCCAAAATTTATACACGTGATGATGTAATCTATCAAATTCATAGCATTTAAAATGCTATTCTCTCAATTAAAAATATTATATTGCAAAATATTGGAAAAAAGCGGATCGCATTGCACTCATCACAGCTCCGCGGAAAATTTTCATAGCAGAAATGGCAACAGAAATCAGCCGTTCATGACGATTTAGCCTCCTCTCTGCAGACCACTTGACTACAGAATTCAGAATCTAGTATCTGCATTCGTGGCCGCGATTGCGTCTCGACAAGTGACTAGCACGCCGCGGACACATCCTGGCCCCCATCATTGTCGCCCTGCGTCACGCGCCCTCGGTGAGAATGTCGTTGTTGGTGCGTTTGAAGGGAGCGAGAATTGCTCCTTTCCTTTTCAAAGCAATAGCGCACGAGCCCTATGACGCAAAAGGCTATGAGCAAGTGTGATTATTCTTATTTACTCGAGTGAGATGAATCAGTCCCGTGGGAAAGGTCACCCAATTGGTAAGTACGTATCCAGTGACGAAGAGAACGTCATTTTTCTCCCCAGCCTTCTCGCTTCGAATGTTTCGATCGCGACCGGTGATAATGCAATTCACGAAGAGTGTCGTGGGAAGGTTCTCAGCAGGAAAAATGAAAGAGTGGCGCTGCTGCGCGCTGAAAACATCTCCTTCGGCATTGTTACGGGAGATGAAAAGAGCTACTAAACGTAATAATTGTAAATAGATTGAAATACAGAACATTCTCCCCCTTCAAGACAATGAAAGATATGGGGAATAAATTTGCATATAATCAAACACTATTGTCGGGGGGTTCGGGTTTGTGTGGTGGCTAGAGTGTTGGCTTCCCACCCCGTGCGCTCGAGTTCAAATCCCGGCAGAGATTTTCCAAAGACTTTCCGATCCCTGCTGGAGAGCTTTGTGGGGGGCACTCCGTCCGTCGGATGGGACGTTAAGCCGTGGCCCCCTTGGCGCCTTTGGTTAAGAGCAAGTTAACGCCGGCGCCGGGTTTCCCTCCACCCTTCCTTACCTACCCTTCCCTCTTGGCGCAAATTACCTCAGCCGTCGGTCGCTTTCTCTAAATACCATAACATAGGTACCGTCCTATCGTCGGAATGTGCTTATCAGACCTATCATGTGATCGAGGTTCAGGTATGGTAAGGTGTCTAGGGTATTCGACCAAAGGCTGAGGTCATTTCGCCATGAGGGAGGGGTAAGGATGTTGGAGTGGAGAAAGACACGGTATCAGCACTCCTACATATGAGACTACATAAAGGAGGCCGAATAAGGTAGTTTCCTCCATCAAACAAAACGAAAGGCATTGATTGCGATTCGTTACCCACCATTAGTGTATTCATAATATACAAATTATTTGGTTTTAGAAATCCCAGTTTAGACGAAGGTTAATGGTCAATTTTAACCTCATTTGAAAAAGGCCAGATTTGCGCCCATGTGATACCACTCCACGTGACGTCACAGGAACCTAGATTCTATTTGAGTAGTCAGGATTTTTTACATCGTGTGAGATTACCAATGTATGCATGTGGCACAAAGCTCAGGGAAACATTTAATAATAATCACCGCTAAAACTACCTATGGTTTCCCTCGTTTGATAGGGTAATCCATATTTAAGCCAGGTGCTACCTGCTAGTAGGGTACTCCGCTACCTGCTAGCAACCTGCATCTCAAGCGGCGCTCATAGTATCGCACTGAAGTGGCCTCAAACGGCGGCCGCTGGAACCAGAATGACGTCATATTGACTTTTCCCAGCATTCATACTTAGCCGTCGCGTTTTCGCGTGCTTGAAAATTTACACTTTTGATTTAATCGCGAAAAATAAAAATCGTCATTTAAAAATTTTAAAGCGTGAAATACGTACTTCGTCTGCGTTACTAGTACGTTATTCACGCTATTCAAAACGCACAAATTCATTATTACTTTCTGTATTTTTCAAATAATTGATTTGGCAGTTGGAATGTTGAAGGGATATAAATTTTGGGTTAAAAACTTAAAATATTTGTTTGCGATTATTCGCTTCCCGACACCAAGGGCAAGAACCCACACTTGTATAACGTGCGATCCGCGACTATAGGTGGTGGGCCGCGGCGTTGCACGTACCCACTTGGTGGTAAGCTGGCTGTCTAGCCACCACACAAACCTGATCTCCTTGGGGTTCAGACTTGGCCTTTTGCGCGTGAGCCTCTCATGTTTATATTTACTAGTGGTTGAGGGTGCCTCACGCTAACGTACCGGGAGAAATGCGTACTACCCACTTGAGCTCTCCACGCTGCATCACTATTCCGGTTACTTCTGGGCAACCCCTCCCGTACTCCTACTCAAGCCGGGATACAATCCAAAAAGTGCGGAATATATGTAGAGGGATGCAGAAGGGGTTGTTGGCCTCAAAAACCTTTTCCAAAACCTACCCACCCCTCCATGATGAGTTGATCGATCCCAAACCTCACACTCCTTACCATCTTCCTATTCTTTTTTTTTCTTTCGGGGGGAGTCTTTGGGTGGTGGGGTGAGAGGTGAAGTGCTTGCTGAGTAAGATAGAGGGGGTGGGTGGGTTGGTGGTTGAAAGTGGTCCAGCGACGGATGCTGCTGGGATGGGAGGGGGATTCGCCCTTCGCCGGTGGCTCCGCGATGGCTAGGCGCCGACGTCGTGGAGGGAACGGGGTGTTTGGGTGTTCGACGTCTCCCTTCTTGTGTACTATACGCGTTCTGCTGGCTGGCTGGAGGGTGGATATATTCGTAAGGGGTTGGGATTGAATGGAGGTGGCCCTGAGGCAAGGACGAAAGCAACTGGCGAGTCTCAGGGAGTAGTGTGGAATGCAGTCTGTGGGATTCTGCTGAGAAAAGAAGGGGTAGGCCAGAGTGCGTCTGAACTTTCAAGTTTCTGTAAAGATCAAACTAATGGTTTTGCGATTTAAATTCATGGCATGGTGATATGATAGATTCAAAAGTAAACTTTGTAATTGTTTTTGTAAACGCCTCAGAGCTATTAAGCCATTTTATGTCAAGTACTTCATTTAATTTTTCGCTAATATTTTATATCTACATCTACACAATACCCCGCAAGCCGCCTAAAAGGCGTGTGGCAGGGGGTGTTTGGACACCAGACGTTTACAGCTAAAAAAAATGAAGTGCTCTAACGAAGTTGGGACTAGCGTTTATTAAAAACCTTTATGGTTCGGGGGAAAAAACGAATTCCCATATCTATCCGTTCGGCAAAACATCTCTTAATTTATCGCTCCTATCGGACCAGGAAATATAGTGTGGCTCCAATATTATGTTCTCTGATGCGCTCTTAAAGATATCCATTCTCAATTGTTCAAGCAATCTAAGCCTAGCGCGCAGCCTCCGAGTCGCCAGCGGCTCCCAGCCAAATTCGCTTAACAACTGGGTAACACTGTCGGTACTCCCGTAGCAGTTTTTGACGAAACGCGCAGCCTTCCTTTGTATTTTATTCAGTTCGCTGCATATTCAAGGTACGGTCGGACGAGAGCGAAATAGCACCTTTCTTTTCTTTCTCATCCGAAAATCTATAATAATATATAAATTGACCTAAAGGAGGTTAGACCACTAGCTAGTTTGCGTAGATAGTAACCTGAGTAATGAAAAAAGAAGGAAGTTTCGATATCGTATAGGAATAGTTAGAAACTGAAATAAATATTTAGTTCTTCGTCAGATAGGAGGAAAGTCTTTGTAAAATTTCTCGCAATATTATCGTTAGAGACCGTTTTTTGGGATATCCCATCATGCGAGTTGCATAACAGTCTTTGAATTAAGAATATATTAGAAAAATAAAAAACAAACATGTGGAGGATAGATAAAGGATAGGGAGGTAGAGAGGGAGTTCTTTGTTATCATGATTACAGATAATAAGATCTTTGCTTTATTTAACTTTACCATTTTTATTTATTTGAGTATCACAGTCAATTGTTGGAAATATTTTTTTACGTAAATTATACATTTAGAGCAGTTTAAAACATTGGTTCTGATTGTATAGAAATGGAATGGCAATATATTCAATGAGTATAATTTTAGGCCATCTATTAATAGCTCTTATTGTGAATACAGGACCATCAATTGTACATTAAATTTTATCAGTCACAGTACCATCAATTACGCAATTTTATCAATTCTTAAAGTACTCAAATTGCATTATTAGTCCTAGTGTCAGCAATACTCATTATTAAATCATATTTAGCTGCTGTATCTAGTACTCTTTACCAAGGGCGTACCCAGGATCATTACTAGGGGGGGGGGGGGCATGCCATAGTCTAAGAGAGGGGTAAACCAATTTGTGACAATAGTTTATTAGATTATTTCCTAGAAAAATTGTTTTATTTTAGTTACATATCCTATACTAATACATATCATTTTTCGTGAGTTTAAGGAAAATTTGTTTAATGCTTTCGTTTCAATTCAGTACTGATTGTGCTTAAAGACTTTAGTGATTTTTGCTTCTAGGGTGGGGGGGAGGGGGAGCAGCTACCCCCCCTGTCCCTAGCTGGGTGCACCCATGCTCTATACTATAGATAAGTAAATTAATGTCTACACGCCGAAATCACCCTTAGTATTTGGTTGATTTTGGAGTATAAGGCATGTTAGACAACAATAAATGGTGAATTTATCTCAATTTTTTTACTCATCGTATTGCATATGCATGGAAATGGTGGGAGGATGGGTATTAAGGGGTAGATGGGAATAGTTTTAATGTATAAAGGTGGCCCTGAGCAAGGACGAGAGCGATTGGCGAGAGTGCGGAACGATATAAGAATTGAAAAGGGAAGAAGGAGTGGGATAGCTGGCGTCTGCCTTCCCGAGTGTATGAGAAGGGGAGGACGACGAAAGAAAGTGTTTTCTATGAGATTCTGTCCGTGGCTGAGGAAGTGGTAGTAGTAAATCCCCCGAGTAGTGCGTAACTTTGACTAACAAGGGAAATCCCTTACGTGTCACCTCGTTCAAATTTTGCTAGGTGGTAAGAAATGGATACCTACGGGATGTGGTTTTTTTCAGCTTCCAAAGCTAAACATTTTTTGGGATATTAGCGACGGAAAGTACCAGAAAAAAGCCTAAATCTCCGATTCGCAGTACAACCATGGGCCCTTAAGCCTGAATCACACGATAATTTAATGTACATAGGTGGCCGTGAGCAAGGTCGCGAAAAGTGATCACTTGAGCGTTCGCTTTTCGCGGCGGGAAAAGTGATCGCTCTAGTGATCATTTTTCTCAATCACACTGTCCCTCCCGCCGTCGCCTTTCGCATCACTTTCGATATCACAGCTCTTTGTCATAGGACCCGCATAACGAAAATATATAGCTTGTTTGTTTATCTATGTCGTTTCCACGATTGTCAAACGTTGCGCTGCAATCGCTCCATACGGGCAGGCGTTCCGATTGGCTGATATAGGGTTTTAGTGACGATTTTAGCGACGGAAAAAGTGACCAAACGAGTGATGAAAAATAGTAATATGAATCCTCATCGCGATCGTGATCGTGAAAAAAAATTGCCGGCGACGATCAATTGCGAGCGATCACTCAGCGATCGCGATAGTTATCACTAGGAAATGACGGATTAAATCATCGTGTGATTCAGGCTTTATACTCCTGCGCTAGGATGAAGAGTACTGCCGGTGAAATGTTGTGATTTGGGTTGCATCAATGTAGGCGTTTTCCTGTGACTTCCCGTCGTTATATCTCATTAAGTATTGAGCTTTGGCAGCTGAAACATAAACTGCACCTTATGTTCACACTCACAATTTCCTACCACCTAGAAAAATTTGGACTAGATCTGGTGGTGAAATTTGAGGGACTTCCCTTGTAAGGAGTTATATGTAAATGTAAGGGATGTATAAAAGATAATTTTGTTCCCTCAGCACTAAATTAATTTTACTATCAGGGAAGGTTTACAGAGAGAAAGACCTAATTGTTCTTTAAATTTATCAAATATCCTTAGCCTAGATAATTCAAATCCACAACTTAAATTAACGATAGATATTAACCCTTTCTCTTTTCGGCAATTTCCATTTTCACAACCAGTAAGCCCAAGTCCTTTTCTTTAAATTTTCACCTTTGATAATAATATTTTTTTTCCAAGATATTTCTTGACTAAGGGTATTGAAATTTAGATTTACGCTGTAAAACATGTTGCAATTTCATTGGAAAGAATTAGTATTTAAGGTACCTACTGTATGTTTTTTAGAATTATAATTAAAAAAAATATCAATATGGGATTACGGCTGAAGTCTACTTTTCGGCAACTTGAGAATTTCAAGGTGAAAAACGAAAGCCAATATATCGACACCTTAAGTATTTAAGGGTAAAATATATTTTCACTGTTGAACATGCTATGATATTGATTTTTTCATGTAGATACGTTAAACTCCATGCAAACCAGACAACAGCTCACTTTTTTTTCCTTATTTTTTCTTCAATTTTACCCAGTAGATGCGCAATTGCATGGTAGTGGATTACTTAGGGGTGCTTAGAGGCAAAACGATAGTATCCCTGCCCAAGGACGAAGGCGAGTACGGGATTAGAGAAGTAGGGAATGCCTGAATGTATTTTTTGGAGAAGGAGAATAGGGTTAAGAAGTGAAAGGATTGGGTAGGCTTGCTAGTGTCTGCCTTCCCCACTCTGTTAAAAGGTGTAAAAGAATAAAGGAAGGCATCAATTGAATGGTTTGCGGCGTAACTTCGTGAAATTTCCTCATAATGGAATGAAAAAACTTTGTAAATTTCACATGAATTTTATTGGCACGACCAGTTTCATCGCTGCGCGACATCATCAGGTGCATATAATCCCAGGGTATTTAAGGCCGTGCTCTCCTGTATATGCACCTGATGATGTCGCGCAGCGATGAAACTGGTCGTGCCAATAAAATTCATGTGAAATTTACAAAGTTTTTTCATTCCATTAAGGAAGGCATATTTATGAGCTTCAGGCCATGGCTAAAATGATTACTCCACCAGTGCATTTACGTATATTATCCGCAGGAACTGGGAAAAAGACAAAAATTAGGCGATACTTTTAGAAACAGAAATACGTTTTTAGATACACCCCTAACCTTATTTTTTACCTACGAGTATATTTGTTATTTCTTTCAGAGCTAAATGTTTGACCGATTTCTCTCTTTTCACAACAAAAGAATCGCTTTCTTCAGCGAAAATATTTTTTTTCCTTAAAGTCATACATCTATTTCTTAGATTAAGAACTTATTCCCGATTCTACAAGCTGTATGGGAGTATGTATGAATATCATAAAAGCGAATCAGAACTAAAAAGCGAATTCATCTCAAATTGCTCATGCATCGTATCATGTGGATAGGCAATATCCCGAACGTTGGAAATTCAGGGGTGGTTAAAGGGAGTGTTTGGCTGATGTGGCCCTGAGCAAGGACGAATGCGATGGAGGGGAGCAGGCCCCTGCTGTGCCGCCGGGACACCGGGACGTATCCCGGTGCTCCCTTCAGCCACGAAATCTTTGGCGCTCTCCTGTTCCAAAATTGACAAATTCTACTGTCACAATACCAACATTAAGCAGTTAATTTGATTTCAATTGACAAATTCTACTGTCACAATCCTATCCACCGATTCGATCGATGGATTTTTCTTCCTCATAAGAAAATCCACTAGGTTCGGTAGGATATTAATTGCGTTTGCTTGGTTTCGCTGTTAGTAGGGCCCGCCCGCCTTTGTGACGGTGCGGGATTCCTCGTCCCCTCCCTTCCTTTCCTATCCTTCCCTTGGAGGTGTTGTCGGGCTCTCATCGCGGCGATGCCTCCTATCCTTATCCTTCCTCTGTACTCCCCCTCTCGAGGTGGCACGGGCGTATAAGTCTCGGACTTGGTTCCCGGCCCCTCGAGAGCGTATCCTTTGCGGGGCCCGCCCTGGCACCCCCGAATCCAATGTCACAATCCTAACACCTAACGATTTGATCGTTGGATCCTTCTTACTCATAGAATGATCCTCCAAGATCGTTAGAACATTAATGGCATTGCCTGGTTTCGCTGATGGTAGGACCCGCCCGCCTCTGTGACGGTGCGGCATTCCTCGTCCCTTCCCTTCCTTCCCTATCCCCTCCCAGGAGGCGTCGTCGGGCTCCTATCGCGGCGGCGCCTCCTTCCTTTTTTCCTTCTAGTCTTCCCCCTTCTGAGGTGCAGAGGTGATAAGCTAACGTTTTCAGACACTGCCCCCAGAAGAGTAACCTGCGAGCCCGCCTTAGGGTTTCTTATCCACTGTCACAATCCTAACATTAAGCAGTTAATTTGATTTAAATGATGTATCATTTAACAGCATAATTAACTCCGCTTTGAGTAAACAAAACAATCCTTTAAATTTATGTAGTCCATTCTGGATCATTCCTGGAAGGCTGCGCGGTTCGTCAAAAACTGCTATGGACGTACAGACAGCGTTACCCAGATGTTAAGCGAATTAGGCTGGGAGCGCGCTTGAAAGTTTGCACTTTTGATTTAATCGCGAAAAATAGAAATCGTCATTTAAAATTCTGAAAGCGTGAAATACGTACTCCAGGAGTAATAATATTTCGATTTAGGCAATAAAAAATAATAGGAAACCACCCTATTGTATTCACCGCCGTTCACGCGGAAGACTTCTAAATTAGTCAAAATCTCACTTTATTGCTAAATAATCTAGTCTTCATAAAATAAATTTAGAAAAAAATATAATATTTAATATGCTGTATTGCAAATTCAATTGATCAACTGTTAGTGTTTTTTGCTGCTTGAACGAAAAAACCGTGATTGCCAGGGAAAGGGAAGAACGGCTATTTAACCATAAGAGGACAATCTAGAATGAGTAAGTAATTTAATAGTTACCCTTAAAAGCTAATTTTTTATATCTGTAGTTATTCTGAACCCTTTTAATGCCAGCGGACCGATAGATACATCGGCCATATTTGTATGTTCGAGAACTACAACAAGCCGATCTATCGGCACAGATTTTTGCAACAGCAATAATTAAATAGTTATTATTCCTGCTTCAAAATAGTTTTCATCTCAATTATTCTTTTTTTAGTATTGAAGATGAAAGAATACTTTCTGCATTGGCAAAATATATATTCATATTTAATATAATCTAAATCATTCAAATCCTTATATTCAGAAAAATTCATGAAAACAGCCTTGACTCTCATCGCAAATTCCATTCAAAAAGGCTGGCAGTGAAAAGATTAAGACACATATTGCAATGAGTAATATAACAATAAATAGTACAATGGCAATGTAATTCCTCTTAGCCCTTCCCATTTCACCGGACTGATATATCGGCCATCTTAGGGAAATTACAACAGGCCGATCTATCTGTCAAGCTTTTTGCAGGAGCAATAATTAAATAGCTATTTTTCCTGCATAAAAATAATTTATATCCCCAATTATTATTTCGTAGTTTAAAGCCCAAAGCATATTCTTCGCCTCTAGAAAAAATACATACATGAAATGCAATACAAATAATTCAAATTCTTATACTCTGCAAAATCCATGGAGACAGCCTTAGCCATCTTCTCAAATTCCTATTATAAAGGCTGGCAGTGAAACGGTTTGGGCGTAATATGTAATAAGAAAACACCAAGTCGTACGGTGATATTAACATTTAAGTGATAATGTCAACAATGGATTAAGTATTAAGTAATTCTTCTAAGCTCTTTCCATACCAGCGGACTGATATATCGGCCATCATCGGGTGTACGATACCTACAACAGGTCGAGCTATCTGCCAAGCTTTTTGCAGTAGCAATAATTAAATAGCTATTTTTCCTGCTTTAAAATAATTTTCACCCTATTTATCATTTTTGCAGTTACTATTGGAATTAAATTGTTGGTAGGATACTAAGTACTTAGATTGTGGGAAAAATTGATACATTGACGCCATTTTGGACATACAGACGGTCTGAGTTCTATAGTTACGCCATGTTAAGTCCAGTTAAGTTATTATGAACAAAGCTTCGAGACTCTACCCACTCGATTTCCTCCAACAAGTCAAAGTCTGCGGACAAGAAAACACGTTTCTCTCCCTCTTCCGCCATCCCTAGAGCTCTCACCAAAATCAATCCTCCTATCTTCTTCCTTTCGCCATCACATCATAGCACCGGGATCCCCTGCCAAATCCTCCCTTCCCCTTTCAAATCCCCCTCACCCACGTAATCCCCCTTCGGAAGATGTCAACGTCAACTTCCGTGAAGAGGGTAACATATGTTTTATGAGAAAAATGGAGCGGACCTCACTGAACTGCCCATCTCGCGAGGGCGGAAGGCAGCCTCCCTGTTTGAAGACAGCGGACCGCCCTTTTGGAGGTGAATTAAGACCGCACGCGGACAAACACACGTCTCCAAAGGACGCAGATTATTATGGATATGACTGATGGATGGATGGAGAGATGTTCAAGGAGGAAGTACTCGAGGAAACGTCTTCCTGGTATGTGAGAATGCGAAGAATATTTTAAAGTCCAATATTTTAATGTTGATGGAGATATTCCGCGGAGTGGTGCAGTAGGCGCAGCTAGGTCTCTGGATTATCCAGGATTTTTTCGCCGTAGCTTATATTTTCCTTGCATCTACCGGACTCGTTCACTGAAATGAGATTTCGGTTCATGGTGAGCGACATTACTTGTACTGCGTGCGTCGTTTGCGGGTTGTGCTGGTCATATAATAAGCAGCCATTCTTCCACATATTTGAATTTAGAAATCATGGAAGTTACCTTCCTTTTTTCGTGTGTGTAGATTACGTCCACATCTCGTATGTATCCATTAACTTTCAACAATGTTTATAAAGGGTACTAATATACCAAAAAAATGACTGTAAGAGACATCAGCAGTGCAAAATGTATGGGACCGAAATTGAATCCATATTGTATGTATAATATAAATTAATTTATTAATATACTTCGGTCTATGAGGACAAATTCATGTAGACTTAAGTATCGGAGCCTTCCCCCTGACTACGTTCCAATGCTCTTTTTATGTATAATGATGCTCAACATAAAAGACAGACTAGCACCTCGAAGAGAACCTTCTGCCTACACTATAATCTACTTACAGCTGAGAATACAGGCTTTGAAGTAAGAAAACAATTCGTATAATGCTACATATTGAACATGTTTCTCTGTGGGAGCGAGGAATGGACGTTGGCAGTAGTAGAGAAGTCAAGAGTGGAATCATTCGAAATTAGGTTCTACCAGTGGCGTGTATTAGGTTACACTTAGTTAAGTTTTTCTTTTTTAAGACCGCCAGACATTTGAGAATTGAACGTGAATGAAGAGCATCAGTCAAAATCGGTCACAGTGGCGGCTTGACCCATAAGGACTCTCGGACGCCGCCCCTCCAAAGATTTGAAATGCAATTTTAATTATACATCTAACTAACCAAAGGGTTTTTTTCAATCGCATACATCGAAAATGTAAGAAATGCACGCAAAAATAGCGCGAGAAGTTCGCATTTGTAGACACGCTGGCCAAAACGTCCCAATCCATCGCCATGCAGTTATATGAAGAGTGGTAGTGGTGGGGGCTGCTGGTGCTATGGCGCGTCTAAGCTTGTGCCTTATGGAAGTCTTGGGACGCCGTCCGAGCATGCGCACAGCGATGTATCTAGTGAGACGACATCTCCGCTACGGCTGGCGGCATTATAATCTGGCGTCCACTTGGTGCTACAGAGTCGCAGAATACCTTGTTTTGGTTTAAATTTTATTATTATAAGTATTTACATTATATTATTTTAAATTAAACAAATTTCATGCCTAGATAGCCATAAAAACTCACTAAAATACACAAAATATTAAAAAAGTTTGACCCCCCCGGTGAAGTATACCCCCCCGAGCATTTGACTCACGAGCCGCCACTTGGTCCGTTGATTTTTTGAGCATTCGATGTCTAATCGAAATGAAAAGCTCGGCTTCGCAACGAAAATTGAAATTAGAACCAAAAGATAGATTAATTAAAAAAAACCGACGGTTCTTTTTTGTAAAATCAGGTCGTACAAGAACATGCTCTTTACTCACTGGGACAACATTAAAAATACGCATTTAAGTAGCAGAAAAAATTCCAAAAAATCTAACCAGAATACTTGAATTATAAGTACTATACATATAGGAATTATATGTAAAATTTACAACTGCAGGCATATCTAAGTTTTGGGATCACCGCTTGTAATTATTCGGCTCCAATGAAATTTTAAAGAAAGGTAAACCGATTTCTTGATGATTGGGTTTTGTTTTGAGATTGAGTTGAGCCTTCCCAATTTCACCGGCCTTAAAGAGTAGTCTTTCTCATGGGACGGATGTCTTTTTCATAAGCCGGTATGGACGCTGTTGAGATCAAATGGTCAAGTTTGAAACCGATCATCGAGTCGAGTTTGGATTGAGACTAAAATATTATTACCACATCTCGATTTCCTCAACCTTTGACAATCAAAACTCGATTTTTGATTTTCATCGACCTCCATTTTTCCATAATGCCTCGTTCAAATTACAATTATTACAGCGATCGTTGGAAATATCGTGCATTTTACACTACAACGTTTCAAACTGTGCTGCCTTCCAGTGCTGAAATCTAAAGAGAACGAGAAATTGACGGTTAGTAACGTTGTTGAGGTATGTATATTACTGTGCTCAACGTGTATTTTACGTATAATTCTTCTTCTGCCCATATTCATCTACATCACGTAAATACCTGAAAGCCAGCTTAAAGGCGTGTGGCAGGGGGTGTTATGACACCAGCCATTTAAACATGAAAGAGAAACTCTCTAACAAAATTACGACTAGCATTTATTTAAGTCCTTTATGGTACGGGGGAAAAAACGAATTCCCATATCTATCCGTTCGGCAGAACATCTATCAGAATTTATCGCTTCTATTGGACCTGGAAATGTAGTGGGGCTCTAATATTATGATCTCCGTGTCGCTTTTAAAGATATCCATTCTCAATTGTTCAAGCAATCTAAGCCTATCGTGCAACCTCCGAGTCTCCAGCAGCTCCCAACCTAATTCTCTTAACGTCTGGGAAACGCTGTCTTGTACGCCCGTAGTATTTTTTGACGAACCGCGCAGCCTAAAGATGATATATTGAAGATAGCATTAGTTTTAAAATTAAAAATGCTAAGTACACCATCATCTGTGTTGCCGTCTGGAAACATAGGTAGCAAGTCATATGAAAGAGATTTTGAATCGCATGTCTGGAATTTTATTATGAAGTTGTTCGCTGATCATCATATCTTTCAGAGTCACCGATGAACGCGTTAGTAGATTCTATATGAAGGGTGAGAAGCCAAGGGGAACATGTGATATTTTTTCTTTAGGGAGTTAGGTATAGAAATTAGGCATAAAAAACATACTAAATCATCTAGATATTTAGTGCACTTGATTTTTCACTCGATGTCAGCAGAGAACAGAGACTTACTCGTATCCCTTGGCCACCAAGTAATGTATATTGATTTTATCAATTTCTGTACCTAGCACTGTTTAGAAAGAAAGTCACTTGTATCCGTTGGCTTCTCACCCTTTCATATGATATCATGATAGTTAACATTATACTGTAGAAATCCGCTGTTCACTAAAATCACTTATTTCGAGAGATGTGATTTTATTGAAGTCATCCTACTTATAATAGTTTAAGGTACATGAAATGAACGTATTTATCATCAAAAGAGGTAAAAAAATTAGCCAGGTGTTCATCTTTAAAACTATATCTCGCAAGTTCTCCTATTTCGTCGGAAATAGGGAAGACTTTAGTCTGTGGTAGTGAGCGGAGAGATTTCCGCGGTCAGATAACATAGAGAGCCTGTCGGCACAGCTATCGAAGGGTGTGTTTGCATTCTAAAGCCCCACCAAGCCACACCGCCGAAACGAGAGAGCTTTGCCGCTAGACGTGTTCCGACGCCGACATTGACAGCAAATTTGGATTGGCCGCATTGTAGTAGCTTGAGGACGAGCGGCCAGGGCGCGCTCCCGTCGTCACGTGCAAGGACCGCGGCGAGGAAACCGCAATCACATGACCGCCTCTGGATTTGCATGGCGACGAAAGGAGAGCAAGGTACTACTACTACATATATATGCAAAATGTGCTTTATCGCCAATTGATTTTTATGCTTTTCGTGGTAGTGTGCCCCTGTGAGACATAGCCCGAGGTATTCTTCGGAGGGATATGATGCAAAACGAAACGTTTTGAAGCTTCCACCGTCCATGGGTGCAGCTAGGAATTAAGGTTAAGAGGGGTTTTAGGCGCAGCTAATGCTGGGGAGTCTGGGGGTTTGGGGGGCATGGGATACCCGCCATGGTAAGCGGGAGGCCCTTCCCCAGAAAATATTTCTGATAAATTTTTCAAAATGGTGAGTTTTACGGCTTTCTAAGGGATATTTTATAAATCTTTGCGCTAATCCATAAGCAATATTAATCCAATTAAGTGAAATTGATTAAACTGGGAGGTGGGGGGTTATCCCCCAAAACTCTCCCGTCGCTGCGCCACTTCCACCGTGACTAAATCTAACAAAAATAAATACCAAAGAACTGCATCAAAAAGGTAACTTCTTACGTGGTACGTTTCATTGTTGGTGTACATAACCTTGCACTTGGGCGCGTCACTGTCAACATAGTTACTTGATCGATGCAGTGCTTTGGAAAACGTCCATCGCGGAATAGCGGCAAATTAATTTCTCCGACAGTGGCTGAGTAAGCACGACCTACGTCTCCTTTGCCACAATGTAGACTTAAGACGTTAACACCGTGTTCGGTAAACCCAGTCTGTGAGTCTCATTGAATTAAGATGGCTTGGTGGTGCGAACTGGTAGCAGATCTGACCGTCAATCTGGAGATCTAGGTTCGAGATCCGGCGAAGGCAAATGATTTTTTCATGGCGAATTTCATCCTTGGTATATATAAAATAGATAGCTTTTACGTAGGTGTTCTGTTAAATAAATTCCTTCAAAGATTACATACATTAAGACTAAAAAGCAAAATAACGGCTTACAGATCGTGGAAAATTTTAGCCTCATATTTTTATGTTACAATTCCATATAAAAGTAATCCAAAAATACACATTAATATGCTTTGTTATAAGGTCTTATACAAGCCAATTTTGAATAAAGTATGCCTTTTTCACTTTTTCAAACTCTTACTTTCCCCTTCCTAGCCTTGTCACTTACTTAGCCGAAAAAATCTGCTTTAAACTTATCTAATTGATGGATTTCCTGTGAACCATTTGTTGGTCATTAAGAGACAATTTAGCATCTAATACTTAAGTGGACTTTCATCAGCCATCCCGTATCTATTGACAGTGCAGTCACAATCAGTAGCGAATCCTGAGAGGGGCTATCCAATTTACACTAGATTAAACGGTAATTTTGCTGGGACCCCCACTACTGATGGCAAGTAATCCCCAAACCCCCAGCCAGCTCCCCTCTAGCCACTACCCTGGATCCACCACTGGTCATGATGTGACCGTCAGAGGGAGTCCATGCGCAAATCATTGGATACAAAGCCTCGTCATTTCAATCCTGCGGTATTCTACACCCATATTTATTAAAAATGCCTTAGTTTATTGTTAAAATTAGGGAGAATTACAAAGCGGGGAATAATAATAAAATCTGTAGACCAATTTTTTTTGTTTATTTGGTTTACGCTAATTGGCGTCAGGCAGGTCCGTGATCAATAACATCAATTCCCAATCCTCAATCACATCATTTTACGTCCATTGGCGTCAGCCGTAGTGAATGTGATAAAAGGTTTAACGTCATAATGGAACCTTATAGGCGGTTTAATTAATTATTTATTATCAAGATCCCCGCAAACAGCACATGACGGCCTTTTACAACGAGGGTTCCCAATGTTAACAAAGTACAACACAAACATCTATCCCCTGAATAGGGATTACCTACCCATTCGGGACTCGAACCCACGACCTACGGTTTGGTAGGTGAGGACTTTTACCCCACCGCCACCGAGGCCGTTTCATAAATATCGCCAAGTACTCTTTAATTTTCATAGGTAACCTATCATTCCTATCTATCTACCGAATTCTTTCAATGAACTGCGATTACGGATGAGAGTGAGCCAGCCCATTGGCGCATTCTTAGTTGGGTAGCTGTGGGTGGGGAGGAGGGTGGAGGACTGGTTGCAGTAGAGGGGGGTTGGAAAGGCTGTCTGAAGAGAGGCGAGGTCAGATCAGAGGGCGGCTAGTGGCGGAGGAGGTCAAACAAAGACGGGGCTGCCGGCCGAGGAGACGTGTGGATTTTGGGGCCGGAGGGGATAAAAGGGGTTGGTTGCACGGAAAGGGGGTTGCAGGCGGAGGGGGAGGAACTCGAGGCTGAAGGTGGAGAAAGGGAGTTGTAAGTGACGTTGGTGGATTGACTCGGTTCAGGCGATTTTGAGAACATAAGGTCTTCCTTCTGACACCCAATACACTCGGGAGGGAAATATAGGAAAGCACGATGAAAAATTGCATGCAATTTATATGAGGGATGTGTAGAGTATTTTGGTGGGAAAAACTTTGTTTTTACATGCGTTTAGTCTACATATTAATATTTTGAACTCGATACAAATTGATTTCATTTCATGCCTTATCAAAAAAGTTTTTTATGAGGATTCTATATGTTTACCTCCTTTTTAGCCATTTCTCCAAACGCTTTCAATGCGTGCATATGTCTACAATGCCATTGATTACTGTGGAAAGATGTTGTTCTATATAAGTGGAAGGTTTATATTTGTGCGATCATTCCCGTATGAGTACAGCAAACTAAAATATATGGCATTAATTAGGAAAATTTCAAAATGTTTACCTTTCTTTGCATCTTAAGACAGGCTATTGTATAGAAACGTGACAATTCGATCTTTGTGGCTTACCTCGACAATTTCAGACGCAAATGGTGAAGAATAAGCTGTAAAAACTCTTTAAATTACGACATCTACAGCCGAAATAGCGTAAAAAGAGGGTGGGTGTGTGTCAACTTAAATAACCTTGGGGCCTTGGGGAAAAGTTGTAATATAAATATGATCTTTAGATGAAATTAATTGGAAAGGTATACGAAGTCGAAAAGGATTAACAGAAAGTCGATTTTGGATCTGAATTTTACGCTGCAATAAAAACCTACGGACGAATAATTCACGAGGAGTTGACGTTATTATCACACTAAGAACTGTGGCGCTAAACGTAGGTTTCAAAGATAACGGTAGATATAATTCCAATTTGTATTGTAGAGAGAGTTTACAGATGGCGAGGATTTATATGAGAGATATTAGAAATATTCTAAGTACTTACTCGGAATTTATTCTAACACCTAATATTTAAAACAGTCACCTTAAAAAATTATTTGCTATTGATAACTAACCTTTACCTTCTACGTTAGTACATCAAGTTGAAGAAATGGTGATCTCTTGTGGACACCTAATATTAATCCTCATGTGGTCCAATCCCATCATCCTACACAAAATGCTGTAGGTGACAGGATATTTGCATATGGGACAAAAATGCCTCATCAACAGTTTTGCTATTTAAGGGCTGAAATTAACGTAGGTCGTAGCTGCCTTACATTTTATTCAGCAGAAGACCAGGAGGCGCGAAACAAGGACATCCGAAGATATCGGGAAAGATATTCCGTAAAATTTAGCGACCATGGAGGATATATTTCACCAGCTTCTAATATCCTCGGATGACTATATATATATATCCAGCGTAAGGGAATCTACCGAAAAGGAATCTGAATTGCCTGCCAAAAAGTGGTTCTGGTTCTACATAAAGAATCTAATGTTTGTGAGTTTGGCATGGATGGAGAGTTTGGGATAGTGAATGTAATGTATATCCTAGTGATTTAGATTTATTTAATGCTTGTGATAAATTTAATAGTGATTGAATTTTTTGTAAAAATTTAATTTGCCACAGACTTACCTTTTTCTGTTTTTCTCATGCTTCATTTAATTGAAAAATCCAGCAAATGAGAGCTTCTTTCTTCATAAAGACAACGAAAGTATTGCAGCATGGTCTTACGTGCATTTCCCGCAGGTTTAATTGCGTATATATGATTAATGTAGTTAACTATTTCACAAACGTAGTTATATAGCTATACCATTTATTTCACCATTTATTATCACTCTGTTCCTTTGATTCCTTATATCGCTGGACAAATATGTCTGAACAAATTTAGAGTTTAAACTAAAGCCAATAGTGTTCTTTGTTCACGATTTTGGCGGTTAAATAGTATTGGAATTATTTTCATTGGTATATTGATTGCTATTTAAAGCGCTCATTTCTACTAAAAACCTCACACAAAAAGATTGTTCCAAAACTTATTACACAAAAATTTTGTCTCCTCGTACCTCTTGTCTTGCATGAGAGGCAAAGTATAAATTACGCTGATTTTTAACCTTTTTACGAATAAATATTAGAGATTATTTTATCCCAATTTTAATAATAGTTAATCATTTTATTAAATTTTTAAATTTGTCTTGTGGACGTAGTTACAATTTTGTGATTATGCCAAGATATCAGCGAAATTCGCTAATGCTCGTACTACAGGTATTCAGTCCTACTACATCTTCATCCTACTTTGTACTTAAAATAAGTAAATGCGATCTTGCGCGCAACTAAAGGGAACATTAAAAAATTGCATAGAAAATAAAAAAACTCTATGTGCTATACAATTTTCGGAAAGTATATGATCCCAAGTAAGAGTGAATGATCTCTCCCACGTTTTTTGTTGCATTGGATTTTGTTGCTTCGCTTAGACGATTGAGCTCCTAAATCCTAGGTGCCTCGCAGTTTTATTTACAGACAGTAGGATCCAGAGATGACTTTTTTTTGAGGTCATGTCCACACTACCATTTTTACTATTCAGGTATGAGGCGTGCATCCAATCTACCTGCTCAAACACCCTGTCACCATCTCGAATATATTTCTCGTACTATTGCTTGAACATTTTATAGCGAACAACGTTTTTCAATTCTCAGTTGGTTTACTTCCTAGTATTTCCGCGTATCCCCCCGCAGTGCCACCGTAACCTCGAGGAGATTTCAATGACACCGGTGCTTACTCTGTCTCCCATTCGAATGATATGGCTATTGTGCATAATTTTTTTAAATCTGTAAAATTTTCCCCTACTCTTTCATATAATTATTATTGTAAAGTGCCAAATAATCAATTAATAAACATCAATGAGCTTTAAACTTCAACTTCATGTAATTCAGCTGCTCTACATATATCAGCGAAATTGAAGAATTGGAGGAGCGATTAGTATGGAACTATGAAAAGGTAAAAAGACAAAGAGACGAAAAACATACGCTTTATCGCTGCATTGTATTCGTCAAAGCTGCTCCTATCTGTTCCTATGATTCTTCTTCGCAAATATTTTTTAATTTTGATTGATTAATTTTTTTCTCATAAGAATTTTGGATCTGCCATTCATTCACGAGACAAGGTTGTTAATTGCTAGGCTAGCTGCCACTAGGTGTCAAAGATTCCTTTTGTTTGACATGTTCACCATGGTCTCTTTACCACCCTGGATTTATTGTTCAAACGCCATGCCACTATCTCGAATCAATTTCCCGCTCTTTTCGAGGAAACTTGGTTTTAAAGCTAACCAATTTACGCAATCCTCAGCTGGCTGACTTCCTAGTATTTCCGCATCTCTTTCCTTGCCGCCCTCGAAGAGAATCTAATGCCGCTTGTGCATACCCTCTGTCTTTCTAAGAATGTAGCTATTGTGCAATATTTTTTCTTCATATCTGTGAAAATTTTCATTACTCTTACCATTTGATTATTGTTAATATCGAATTAAAAATATTAAGAATTCAAAAAAGAATGAAAAGAATCGTTAAATAAATTAACTTCATGTAATTTACCTGTGGTGCACGTATCTGCCAATTTGAAGAATTTGAAAAGCGATAAATATGAAAATGAGAAAAAAGTAAACGACAAAGAGACGAAAAATATATCAATTGTTATAGCTGAATTGTATCCGTCAAATCTACTCCTTCCAACTCCTTGGATTCTACCTAGTACACAATTTTTTAATTCTTGGTGGCTGATTTTTATTCTTAAGGTTTTTTAACTGCTAAGCTAGCTGCCACTAAGTGTCGGAGATGATATTCTTTGACGTCATGTCCATACATGTCCATGACCATTTTACGATCCCGGTATTATAGCTCAAACGCCCTGTCACAATCTCGAATCAATTTCTCGCTCTTTTCGACGGAACTTTTCTTTTTATTCTAAAGCTAACCAATTTTCGCAATCCTCAGCTGGCTGACTTCCTAGTATTTCCGCATCTCCTCCTTCGGCGCCACCGTCGCCTCGAAGAGAATCTAATGCCCCCGAGGGGCATTTCTCTTCTCCCATTCGAATCACGACTCCTAGCCTCTTCTCCTACAATCCTCCCTCCCCCATCCAACTCCTCCCTACACCCTCCCCCTGCGGTCGTTTCCTTCGAAACAGGAAAGAGACCATTCTGTCGCATTTGTCGACTCCGTTCGCTGGGACGCTTCGGGACGACATCTCCCCCGACTATCTATGCTATGCTGCGGTGGACCCATTCCGAGGGCGGGGTGAAATACAAAGGGTGGTGTAGGGCATTGATTTTTCTCCCCGGCAATCCTTTTTGGGGAACTGTGGGGAGCACTGTATCAATCCGAACGATCAGAATCATCCCCTGGCGAGAAGCGAAGCAAGTTTAAATTTATTTGACCGCGGAAAAATGCCCTAATAAAATTTGCTTGTTGTTGACCCTGTCTATGGGCCGTTTCACACGGGGCACGTCATTGCGCAATCTGACGTATGTACGAAGGCGCGATCTGAGGTGTAAATCGGTGAATTGCTAGAACACATGCGGGAATGCGTGGATACGAGTTGGCAAATGGCCCCTGCTTTAATTTCAAGCTCGTCGTCTCGCAATTTCAACATACTTTCAGTACTAACCTTTGCAATGACGTGCCCAGTGTAAAACGGTCATAAGCATATGTTACTTCTAAGGAAAATCAAATCCAAAGGTCTTTTGCTAAAGAAATGGGCAATCTGAGGTTTAAATCGGTGAATTGCTTGAACACATGCGGGAATGCGTGGATACGAGATGGCAAATAGCCCCTGCTTTAATTTCAAGTTCGCCGTCTCGCAATTTCAACATGCTTTCAGTACTAACCTTTGCAATGACGTGCCCCTTGTAAAACGGCCATAAGCATATGTTACTTCCAAGCAACATCAAATCCAAAGGTCCTTTGTTAAAGAAATGGGCGTCTCAACACAATTAAAAATGGGGCTGAATAAGAGCTTTTTGATGCAAATTTAAATCTTCAGATATGTAGCTGCCATTATATTTATGATTAATTTGAAAATTAACATTATTATAACAGTTAAGTCTTCAAATTTGAGTTTCCTCGCTAGATATGCTGGCTTGATAAGGTTAATAATAATGTACTGAGAGCAGATGTTCATTACCTCCCCACAAACAATTATAGTGTCTACCCATTAACTTCGGTTTCAGGTTGGAGTAGTATTGGATTTTTATTTAAGAAAATCGTAAGTCATATTTTTTGTGCTTTTCAAATTTATATTGGATTAAAAACTAATTTTAATATTTCAGTCAGTTTTTTCTTCTCTAATTGCCTCTCATATTCCGATACCGCATATAAACTTTTAACTAATAACGAAGAATCATAAATTTTATATGCAATATTATCTGAAAAAATCTTGCAAAAGTCTGTCATTTTTAACTCTGCAAATCCATTGATGCTATGCATTATATGTCAAGACTTTCAATTGAATGAAAAGCTGTTTTTAAACTCTAATGCTATCGACAAGTGAACAAAATAAATCGGCGAAACGATTTGCACATTGACCTTTTCTATCCGGAAGTTCAAAACTTTTATCTCAAAAGCTCTCGTTTAAGTCTGAAATTTTCAACTCCGCAAATTCGCATGCGCTATGCGGTATCTGTCAAGACTTTCAAATGAGTGAATTGCTGTTTTCCTGTAACTCGCTTTATGGCTGAGTTATCGGGACACTGACCTTCAAGATGAACGAATTGCTTCAGGGACACGTGGCACACATCATATCTTGCTGCCATCTCCTAAGTCTCCGGGCAAAATGAAGATGTTTGCGGATTGGCGACTTTGATCGATGGAGAAAGATGAGAGACGGAGAGGGAAAGTGAAAGGCCATTCGCCAAGGAGATGTGTTTTCTCTCCACGCCCTGATATTCGGAACATTTTCCACGGGATTGCAAAAATAAAAAAAGCATCTCATGAAGCATTTTTTCAAATCGCCATACACACGCTGTATTGATCTAGACATTAAATAATCTCTAACTTTCGTGCATATAATACGAAAGTCAAACATTGAAAAATATCAGTTCGATTCGAATGTTGACTGTCACTCGTAAATGAGCATACGAATAAATGAAGATTGAAGAGATGCTTGTATTCAACTCACGAAATATCAAGTATTTGATGACGGTATTGAGTGTTTTGACAGCTTATGAGGAGTGGTTGGATTCTATGAATGGTTTTGAGTTTTCTTGTGATTCTTAAGAATTGATTGAGAATAAATTACCAAATTAAAGATTTACTCTGTTTGGAGGAGAATTACCATTTTTGAAGTACGCTAAGCTTGAGTTTGTAGAATATTTATGAGTATCTATACTTTAAAAACAGTCGGTTGTAATTTTAACTCTGTTTAATCCCTTCACTATCTCTTAGTAATCATTAAAATTGTTTTTCAATTGAGATAATTCACGTGATTCAAAGACCTAAAAGTGAATACATTAGTTTAACCAAAAATCAAGAAGTGCGAAAAGTATTTGAGATTTGAGATTATTTTATGTACTTTCTGCTTCAGTTTTCACCATGTTTGATTCATTTTCACAGTGCCATATCTTTGGGGGGGATTGAGGGGGATAGATCCCCCCTCCAAAGCCTCAGAGAAATTAAAAAAAATATTTTAAACTATTGCCTAGTTTTGACATATAATTACTGCATTTAGTCAAAGTGAAATTTCAAATACCAAAATGATGTAAAATGTATTTCCAGGCACATAATTTTTCAAAAATTTTCCCGGACCCCCTGTTGCTCGGAGGGGGGCCTCACCCTTAGACCCTCCAATCCCCCCCCGCCAAAGCATATTCCTAGTTGCGCCACTGCATGTTCATATGGAATAATCCGTGGCAGGTAGACAATTTTTTATGCTATCAATGTTTCACAGAATTTGTTCATTGCTATCACATATATTTCAATACGTCTCGTTCTTTCCTAGCGACCGACCTGTTGCGGACGAACTTCCTGTTTTATCTTCCTGAAAAATGAAATATTATCTTTTTCATAGGTAAATGTTGTATATACAGTTCTGAGTTTTATCTCTTCTTTCTCACTTATTTTAAGACTTCCTCATTGCTCACTCGTTCGATTCATTCCATAATATTTGCATCTTAAATAAGATTTATCCTTTTCTTCGTCGCAATACTGGAATTTATTTTACACGATGGTCAAGTCATATCTTCCTGCCGATCTCTTGGGTAAAAAACGTTGTAAGTAATCATATTTTACAACTTTTCAGGGTTTAAATATTTCTATTTTGGGGTTGCTGCGACTTTTTGAAGACCTTTCCTGGAATATTTTGGTGAAAGACGAAGTAGTCAAGAAGGCAGCGTCGGCTTGCGAGTCCTCGTAAGTAAATTATCTCACTTTTTCCTTAATGACGTACTGCAGTAAGCCTTGAAACGTTTTCTCTAGGAAACGTTTCTAATAGCCAGTACTCTAAACTTAGGGACAATTCATTGGATGTAATTTTAACTTTATGACATTAGACACAAGAATTGTTACCGTTTGGCTAGATATATTTTTCCTCTTTAGTGACGATTCACTCGTTATTTACTAGAAAAATGCCTTTTATGGACTATTTTTAATTAAGTACCTGGACAATTTTGAAGACACCATAATTTAAATTTTAACAAAAGATAACTATGAAAGCTGAAGTACTTGAATAATAATATCTGAAGAAAAATGATCGGTCGAGAAATAATGATATGCCCTCTTCAATATCACCCAATTTTACTTTTTATGATCAGCTGTTATTTTTGTTCTTCTTGTTGTCGCGTCGGTACCAATCAACCTATGGATCTCGTAGGAAATCCAAGACCTTTCTCTGTATTGAGCGAGCAAATTGCGAAGGTCTCCCTCGTTAGCAGCATAGACAATGTTATCTTCAGCCATGTTAGCAAATAAAATTTTGCATCGAAAAACAATTAAAGAGTACAGATGCGTTCCTCGCCTGATCCATAATGCGAGTGAGGGATGAAATGAGCTTTGCATGCTGCGCAGGTATGGAGCGAGGAAGTTAGGTCAATGAAGAGGGAGGGACTTAAAAGGGCATATCTGGCTCAAGGATCGTCCATTACGAGAAGGAACATTAAGCGCGGAATGTCAATCCCTCTCTCTTTCTCATGTCTTTTTATCTCTTCGCTCCATACCCTTCCTTCTACGCATATATGTTGCGACCGAGAGGAACAAACCCCTTTTTCCGCGGAGGGATTTAAAATCTGTTCCCTTTCATTTTCCAATCCTTCCTGCCTCCGCCCGATTGAACTGCTTCTGGCGTGCTCAGGCCATTTAACCAGGCCTCTCATGAAGTCCTTCTGCATTTCGCGGTTGACATCAGCAACCGTCCTTTACTTCATACAATCCTATCCACTTGAATTTGTTAATTTATATCCAATTTTTTTATAACGAGCGCGTTAACGTTAATAAACGTTTTGGCGGTCGGGTAAAGTCCTCGCATGCCAAACCGAAGGTCGCGGGGTCGAGTCCCGCCTGAGTAAGTTGAACTTATCAAGAGCGTGAGCGTTTGTTGAAGTCCTTCTTTGTTAGTTGTTGAATACTCGTTGTAGGGGCCATAATTGTGCTGTTTACGGGGAGATGAAGAAAAATACATAAAATAAAAACAAAATTATCATTGGTTTACTTCGTAGTGCATTGTTTTATGAAACGAAAAAACTCAATGATTGAAGCCTAAAGAGTAAAAAATGGAGTTAGTGCACACATTATTTAAAGTTTTAAATTATGCCCTAATTCCTGGCATCGTGGTACCATTATGAGCTTCATAGAATCCTATCCAGCTGAATAATCATCAATTTACATCGTAGTGTATTTTTTATGATATGAAAAACTCAATGGATGAACCCTAATGAGTAAATAGTACAATAAGTGCCCCTAGTATTTAAAATTGAAAACTTCTCCCAAGTTTTCTTACAATCACCTCATAATGTGCTTCTGCGCTTCGAGGTTGGCTTCATAAGACCATTACGTGCTTCATAAAATCCTATCAATTTAAATTATAATCGTTTTTCCTCGTAGTGTATTGTTTTTGAAACGGAAAAACTCAATGAATGAAACCTAATGAGTGAACAATACGATACCTCCACTGCATAAACGCTCAGCAATCGCCCACTGAATCAAATCCACTCATCTAGTATTATAAGGACTATCTAGATGAGCGGATTTGATTCGGTGGGCGATTGTTGAGCGTTTATGCAATGGAGGTATCGAATAAAATTAGTGCACCCATTATTTTTAAATCTTTAACCACAACCGAGTATTCTTATTATCACTTGATGAAGTGCCTCTGCCCTTAGAGATCGATATCATAGGACCAATATCTAACTCATATTCTCCCATCCGATTGAGTTATAATTTATTTTTTCTCTGTGATTCAATTTATTATACTACTTACCTCAATATAACCTGATGAATAAATCAATGCCATATTTGTACCCGTTATAAAGAAATTGAAAAAAAAGCCTCAAAAGATCTGCGATCATCGTCAGATATCTATATTTGGTTAGTTTAGTATTTTAAAAATGCTACAGGATTCTAAGTAACTTAAGGAAGTGAGCGTTCAGCGTCATTAGTTTATAACCCTTTGATTGGTTTAATGCAGCTCTCTATTCCTCTCTCCTATCCGCTAACGTTTTAGTATCTCGTTTACTTTCGTATCCCAATTACTTAGCGACGTATTTATTCTCTTTTACATCCTTTATAACCCGTCTTATGTAATTAATTCGGGGCCGTCCCTTTCCCTTCTTCCCTTACATCAGTCCTACGATTGTTTTCATCAGGCCATCATGCCTCACAATGTGGCCAACTATGTTGTCCCGTCTTCTGCTTAAGGTTTTTAGGAGACTTCTCTTTTCTCCCACTCTTCTTAGCACTTCTTCGTTACTTACACGGTCAATCCATTTTATCTTCATCATTATTCGGTAGCACCACGTTTCGAATGCTTCCACTCTTGACTTCTCTGCTGTTGTCAACGTCCAACAACGTGCCTCGCTTCCATATAAAAATATACTTCATTTGTAGCATGCGATCGTTGAGGTAAACAAAACACTCAGACATTATTAAGCAACCAGATTTCCACCAATGAAGTGATACGTTGCATATACTGCAGGATGAGAGTAAATTGCCTATTAAGCAGAATTGGGGCACATAATTATCGTTGAGGCTGAGGCATTTATTTTTTCACGCGGGTTTATCAAGCACCGTCATTCACTGAGTGGTTCAGCCCGGAGGTTGGTTTGTGTATTTGAGGGTAGAGCCAACGTAGAGCTCACCCTAGAGTAAATCTCTGGCTTGCGATATCACACATTCAAAGTAATGCATAATGAAGTTGGTGGTGGGTGAATTAACTTTGTGGAACTGAAGCATGCTAAAAGTGCATATTTTACACAATTATTTCAGTATTCGCCAAACGGTATTGACGTTTTCTACGTCATTCTTGAGCGCAATTGCCGGCGCAGGCGCTGGCTGTTTAAACTGGTTAAGTTTTCCTGAGATGGCTATTATTTATAGTATCCGCTATTTCAATTCATAATTGTTACTTGTCATGGGACTTTCATGCAATGTTTTGCTGTGATGAAACTTTCTTTAAATTAAGAGCACATCGAAAACGGTTGTTGAGCATTAGAATAAGTGAGAAGAGCCTTTTATTTTAGTAATTCATAATAATTTTCTCACTCCGTATGAATACTTTTTTTTGGCGTCTACACACCTATTCAGTTCAAAGGTAATATTTTTTCTGAATATTGCCAAATATTTCCAAATATAAAATTTGATATTGATAACTTTGATGCCGTTGCCATTGATGAGCTTATAGCTTTATTTCGTCAAGAGTTAGCATTTTGCAGGGTGTAGCTATAGTTTGCGTAAAACATAAGCTTCGGATTCCATTAAAAAGCATAAGCCATGCTTTTTAATGGAATCCGAAGTCTCAACAATCAAAATGATATTCAAAATACTTTTAAGTACTTTAAATTTACTCCTCCAGTTTATCTCCCTACATTCAGTCGCACCTCGTTTTATCAACAAAAATTTCACATGTTCCTTTCAGTAGTCATTTTAAAAGCTCTTTTTATAATGCAAAATTTTTAAAATACTATTTGTATTTAATTTAGTTATCTTAAAAGTTATCATTCAGATATAACTACCACGGAAAAGGATTTTGTTCAAATTCAATTTTAACTAGGAGTCACATGGAGTAGCAGGTTCGGACGTTATATTTTTAGCTCTTCATTGCTAATCCAGATAGTTATAAAATATTTATGGAAATAAACAGTTTAATATGTTTGAAGCAGAGACAGAAAGGTGTGTTCGTAAAATACTCATAAATCTGGAGAAAAAAATGTTTAGGTTTTGTCAAAAAACGAAGCCACTAAAACGAAGATGTCGATAAGGAGTAGAAGAGGAAAGACCAAGATGCAAGTTAAACTAGGAAACTGTCCACTTAAGTACCTGTCCACTGATGGATTACTGCTGTCTGAGAAGCCGCGTGACCAGTGATAGGCGAAGTAGGAAGAAAATTATTTCGAAGCAATAGCTCCGCCTTTCTAAAAAAAGAGGAGAAAATATAAGTTTTAAAAATTGGAAGAAATAAATAGACTCACATTTGGTTCATGATTATTAATGATAGTTAGGTTTGCATGATGACAGAAGTAGAGAAGTTTAAGCTCGATGATTTCGGTTTGTGGTGTTACCGAAGATTGAGAAATGTCAAATGGATTGATTATTTGAGAATTATTGATGTCTTAAGGGGAGTTGTAGGTAAGAGCCTTTTAAAGCCACGAGAGGAGGGCACGACGGCTTAATTGACCACATCTTAGGACATGGTGGTCTAGTAATAATAATTGCAAAAGGACAGTTGCATGGGAAGAATGGCGGAAATTCACGAATGAGATACATAGAAGGTAATGGAGGATGTAAAATAGGGGAGTTCTAAGAAATTTAAAAGACCAGCTGATAGGAGATTTGAGTGGAGAGCTGCGTCTAAGCAATCTGCGGACTGGTGACTTTTGATGATCATAATGTCTCTATCTTTCGAAAATACGAGATTCTTTACTCAAGTCCACGAAGATAATGAATAAATCTGATAAATATTAAATAATTTTATGTCTAATGACTAAGTCGGCTTGTAGACGTTGCCAATGCCTAAACAGAAACCGCGTTAAATATAATGATTAACAAACTACCAAAAATGTCACGAGACTTTTGGTTGCCTAACGTGCATTGTTAGTTGAATTACCAAGTTGGCCGACAGGAGACGTTGTCAGCGCATTAGGCAGAGTCCTCTAGATTGCTCTCTCAACACTACTCTATTAGTTATTATGTGGCGATATAGAGGGCTCTGATTAGCGGCAAACACGAACAATTACTACCATCTGCATTATTTTTGGTCTTCCAGCATTAGGGGTTGATAATGCATTAAAATAAAACCACGTTAAATATAACGATAAGCATCCGGCCAACAATGAATGACATGAGACGTGCATTGTTGGTTGAATAACCAAGTTGGTCGGCAGGAGACGTTGTCAGCGCATTAGCGGTAACCACGAGCAATTATTATCATCTGCATTATTTTTGGCCTTCGAGAACTGGCGACAATCCAATTTGTATCTCACGAAGAGCAGCCTTTCATCGGATCGCGCTCACGGTATTTTAGTGTGCTGCATGCATGCATCATTGTTATCCCGGGGGAGGATGTAACTCTCGCGCTAGACTTGGCATTGGCGAGAGAAGCAAGCGTTGACGCGAATAACTCTCCTCCTCCGCTTATGATAAATATTTATTGCATTTGTCAGCGCGATCGTGGGCGGTAAGCGGTCTGGTTCCAAGTGGCGTTGCGGGTGGCAATGTCATCATGGGGTTGGCCAAAGGATTGGGGTAGGATGGTGGGGTTTGGGGGTGAAATGCAGTCGACCACTGCCAAGCAACCAGAGAAACTCCGTACCCTCCATTGAATCCTAATTCGCTAAGGGAACAGAACGGTCTGTTTTGGTGACTTATGAAATTTTGCTCGGCTATATAAAATAAGAGCTACCACCAATGCATGAAAAGTGACACAGATATATTATGTATTGCTGTAATATTGTTTTTCTTTTCTTTCTTTGTATAATTTCGATTTTTGGACGCTATTTTCTCCATTTTTTTAATGTTTTTATTTTATATATTTTTAAAACCCCAGCAGTTATATGAAAGTTAAAAAAAAAAATTTATGCAGCCCAAGCCAATTTAAAATTTGTTTTTTAATGAGTGAGTCGGCAACCCTCAGCGAGGCAAAGGGTGACTGATTCCAAATCCTTGTTTACACATATTTCATTTATAATTCGTATAATGAGGAATGGAAATTATTATTTTACTAACTATTGTTAAATTGTCTTGAAATTTTCAGGGTACACAAAGTAGACCCTCCTTAACATTTTTTGTAACTCAAATTTGAAAATAAAATCTAAGAAATGAACTCTTCCTCCACTAGGCCCTTAGTGGGTTGATAATGACGAAGTGGATTTCAAGGACGCATGAGACTAAGGCACATAATCTTTCCTCTTTGGCTAAAGATAGAGTTAATTCATGGCTTACACGGACAATAAAGCAAATAAAATCACAGTAAATGGCATAGTTGATATCGTGAAGGAAGATATTGCTGAGCTCTGATAATGAGGAAGTTTTTTTCTTAATCCTTTTCAATAACTTTCATCAATGACGCAGGCAGTTCATAAAATTCTAAACATGGCACGAGGGAAGTAATCCAACAAGGCATATCTTACAGTAGATGAGCAATTTTCTGCCCATGAGAGAAGCATTGGCCATATACTGGCCAATCGTGCATTGTGTCATAATTATCTATGGTATCTACAGAAATGAGATTTAAGACGCCAATTTTTTTAAAAACTCCATTATATTGACTCTTTAATGAAATGCACAAGAAAAAGCTCTAGGGAAACTAGCTCAAACAAGTTCATGCAGAAACTACTAACACAGAGTGATCACCTACGGCTGAACTTGTGGTATTTTGTATTATTAACTGCAAATGATTAATTAAGTTTACATCCGCAGTATTTCCAAATTCTCTACTTTCACATGACCAATAGTCTCAATTTAGTTAACTTAGCTTATTTTCTATGAATACAGATGAAATATGCTTGTTGTTTTTATTTTCTCATAAATATGTTCTGTTAATATATAATATTTCTTTAATTCCATTTTCCTTCGAAGGGCCCTTTACTAATATGGCATTGTCTCCGTATCGCCTCACTACTTCATCTTCGCAACAATGTTTTGTCAGTAATCCTCTGCAAAAAAATCATCGCCGAAGTTACGTGTATCCTACTGTTTTCTGATATGCCCCTCTTGTCTGTCTACGCACGGTGGTTTCAAAAAGTTTCTTCACAAATGGAGCAGCGCCACTTCTGCTCCACAGAGAAATTGAGCTTCACTTACTGCTAATATTGTCCTTGGTTACGCGCCACAAATTTATCGTTTGTTTATAAATATATGTTGTTCTCGAAGGTAAGAGACTTAGAATATTTTGTTTTATTGCATATTTATCTTTCTTTAATTGGTTTATATAGCTGGCAAAGATTTGTTCGTGAGCTCTAGTGGCTTTGTGGCCCCTAGAATTCCTGTCGGTTTGTATTTTGCGTAGTTTACGCCTTGCACTGCATGGACCTATCCGTGTATAATAATTACGATTATTGTTTCAATTTAACATGCTACTTTTGCCATTTGTAAATTTAAGTTTATGATTACTTCTGTGCTTGAAATTGTGCATAGCGGTGTTTTCGGAAGTGGATATTTGAGGTTCGTTTGCAGTACTTCGCTAGATTACTAATTGCATTTTCGTGAGTTTGATGACATTTTCTATATTGCGAAGAGATCGTGCCAAACATATTTGTTGAAACGGAGATTTACTTTGGTCACTGCAATATGTTACTGTTCAAAATATATCGAAAAAATTCTTTGGTCCATATTCAATCTTTCAGTGGTGGTATTATGGTTACCATCGCCTTGGGCTGGCATTTGTTTCTCTCGAATGAGTTTACGAAGGTATACAATCGTGGGAAGAATGATATCACATGAGTTTTGATTAAGATGCGCGCTACGGCGACCTAAGAATCATATGCGTTAGCAATAGCATCTAAATTGCTAATTAAATGAAACTTAAGAGTGGAGGCTGCTAACTTAATGGCGTTCCGGTTTATATTCGAGTTTCTCTATTACGCCCAAAGGCTGTAACTTCAACTTTTTTGTTTGATTTCACTGAGGAAATATTTTTTCTTTTAGCGTCATTATTATTGAATTACTTTCGACTGGTAACATATTCTTATAGCAAAAACAGTTTTCCTTGTCTAACTTGAAAGTGAAATACTTATTTATAACGATCCCTACTTTGGACTCATGTCGATTGCACTTATTTTGTGATGATGAATATTAGTTTTAATTTCCTCATCTGAGTCATTATGCAACATTATAGTCGTTTTTATAGCCATCAGAACCTTCACATACTTCTCGATTTTGTTTTCATTTACAATTGGTGCTTCATAAGTTAATGGTTTCCAAGTCAATTATTGCGAACACTTGCGAAGGTCCAACTAATCTCTCAGTACGGATACTTCCAGTTTGCCCGTGGGCCAAAAAAACACAACATGTTCATGTTGTGAGCTATTGTTAATGCACTATTCTTTACGGCAGTAGAGTACGTTTACGTGCGTTCGCGTAAACAGCTGGTTACAAGCGCTTGAAAACCAGCAGCTAGTTTGCGGCGTTTACAAGCGCGGGCAATTATTGTGGCCTTTCACGTAAAAAGATGGAAAAAAGTTCTAGTCCTAGTTGTCGAGATGTCTTCGTCAAGTGATGACGAAATTTTTTTATTAGAAAACATTTAGTTAAGCTAGACAGCAGGATTGTAGGGGTGCATGATATTAATATCGAAATCCATGCAGTGCAAGGCTTAAAATACGCAAAATACAAACCGACAGGACTTCATTCAACCATACTTACTTCGTACTTGGTGTTTAGGCCGAAACTAAACTGTTCGAAGGTGAATCACGTGGTCTTCCGGTACGAAACAACATCTATGTTTCAACTCGTCCCAGAGGTTTAGTTTAGTTTCGAACCAAAGTAGTTTTGACTCCTATTTCGTTCAGACCCTGAATTCAGCTCCCCGCGTTTAAATCCATTTCGATTCATTTCTACATTTCGCTCACGAGAGCAAAAGCTATTGAAATTTTACTGGTTCCACCCTAGTATTGTTTCTATTGCCATTCCTGACTATCGTGTAAGATTAAAAAAATATATATAATCCATTTTTTCACAAAATTTCACGCTCAATAATAATTCAGAGGAAGTGCATTTGACCCCTGCATTATAGGGAGGCAAACTTTTTATCACTCAACTGCACCGTATAGCCAAATGAAAAGTATGCATATGGCACGCAGCCACGCAATAAGAAACGTTAGTTACAACCTGGGCGGAATAACAAGCGGTTAAAGAAAGAAAGAAATAAGAAAGACTGAATTAAATGATGAGTTCCGCGGAGAGCCACAATGTGTAGCAGAGAGGAGAGGGCTAGAGTATATCAGGCGTTGTTCGTTAGTTTCACGGTTCGCTGCAGCTCTTTGCAAAAGGACACGACCGAGCCAAGTTCCTTTCCGCGTTAACTCTAACTTAAAATAATGCCCCAAGAAGGAAGAGGGGAAGATTTTCAGTCGGTACATGTACGCCGCTCGTTGGCCGGACAATCGCAGCAAGCATTTCGGACTTGAGTGTGGGAAGACGGGAGAGGAGACTCTCTTCTTAAGGGGTAGCCGCGCTGCCAAAAAGTTCGCATTGCCATAAGCCCTCCCACACTCCCGCAGCTCCCGGGGCAAAAGCCACCCCTGCCAAGTGGAACGGAGAAAACATGCATGCCGGACGCGCTCCTTGTGCATTGGCCCAGGAAAAGAGGGGGATAGCACCGTTGGATTCGGTCCTCAGATTTTTAAAACAGCTCTCTCGTAATTGCTCCCGCATCACGTGATCACCTCCTCCTCCCCCCACCCCACGAACGCGGTGCAAAGCGCCAGATTTATATAGGCGCGCGCTTATGACTAAATGCCATCTGATACATACTCGTTCGTTCACATGAGTGAACACATAAATATATATGTATATATATGCATATTTACTCGTGTGTGGGCATGTTTCTTTTCTTTTCCGAGAATATAAAACGGTTCATTCACGAATATATATACATATGCATACACATATTTGCTCATGTGTGGGAGTATTTCTTTTCTTTTCGAGAAAATAAAACGGTTCATCCACAGTCGTCCCACGCTTCTTGCGATCCAAGCCAATAAAGCGTTAGTATTCGACGGCTTTCGAAGGAAATGTAGGTCACCCAAGGCAGTGGATGGGATAAAATAAAGGAAACAAGCACTCTCCGAAGGGCATTGACGACTGCCAAAGTCCGTTAAAACGTCTGGATCATTATGTAAATACAAAGGAAGTGTGACAATAAACAGAATGCTCTGAAAACATGCGCTGAAAGCGTTGAAACAAGGTATTCGGACTCAGTAAGGAATATTCCTTTGGCAAGGACTTTGAATATCAGCATTAATGATAGCCGGTTTTTAAAATGCATGAAGCAATGAAAGCCATTAAATAAAAATAAATAAACCAGATGCTGTGCCGGACCAAACATTAAGACCAGGAGCATTTAATGAAAATTTATGGTGAAAGAAGGCAAATAATGCGTTCATGTGAATTTCAAAGTCCTTCTAAATATCTGATGAACAGATCCTGTTTAATGATAGCTTTACTAAGAAATTACAATGAGAAAAACAAAAGCAAGCTTGAAAAAAGGTGTACAAAAATGAATATAAGTCATGAGATAAATATGTTACTTTGAGGGTATGACAGCACAATCCATATATTGTGGGACGAACGATACTTAAGATGACAATGCCTAGAGAATATTGCTTCATGGTTATACACATGGAGAATATTTCTCATTCAATGGATAGAAGCACCTCATATTTTGGATTAAGTTTGTATAATGAATCATCCAAGATTCATAAAAATATAATTAATGTTAGCGTACACCTATTAGTGCCAAACGTACACCTATTAGTGTATATACTATCCCGATCAACTGATGGCTAGAAATTAATACATAAAATACGTCGAATATCAACAATTCAGAATTATATAGTTATAAATTGAAGCTTTGGTTACAGTCAATGTAACGTTTTCCGCGGCGCATTTGACGCGTTTTACAATATACTCCACCGTTATGAGTCAGTCTTCCTTGTAGGCAAATACCATGGAATTTCACACCATACGGCTACTACAGGCCGCATAAAAAAGTCCCATGCATTAACTATATCTTTAGCTGTGGAGGAAAGCATATCATTGATGGCAGCTGAGCCAGCTCAATCTATAATATTTTATGCACGCTAATAATGAAATTTCTTATTTTCCTATATTTCGGAGGATTCAAAGGCGCGATACCCCTATTTTTGTAAAATGCGTTTTATTAAACGTATGGTAGCCATATTGTTAATGAGACTATAATATATTTTTTATTGCAATGTATTGAGAGCATTCGGAAGGAAAAGCATGAATAATGTTGTTCCAATTTACCCTTCTTTCATAGGCACTGAGTTCAAAGTGCACTTTGAGAGTTTGACGTTTGCTCCAACCCCCTGCTTTCATCTCCTAGCCTGTCACCAGCGATTTCCGCCCTCCTGGACTCTTAACGTCCTTTTCCGACTGAAGAGGGCAGGCCACTCGCTCCGTGTGTACGCCATCTTGAGGATTCTACGGGGCCATTTTCCTACATTATAGAGCCTATACTACTCCGCATCTCCTCTCTAAAACCTGCCTTCCTTTCTCCCTGCCGAGTAATTTTCCACTCTAGCTGTTCCTTTCCTTCCTTTTACTACCTTTCTCTTTATAATACCCTACTTTGAGCCCAAACCTTACGTCATGGCCGTGTGTGAACCATGCCAGTGCTATACACCCCCTGTTATCTCAATATGCTTGCTCTCTGAGTGAGTTTTTGTGTAATAGCAACGGAAAAACTTTTGGGTGAAGTATTTTATCTAATTCAATAAATTTGCATTGGGTTACAATAGATAAAGTATCTCAGTAAAATAATTTTTTTCTAACATATTTTACTTTTTTAATTATTGCGATGACCCGAGGTTTTAATTACTTTTTGTGGCTGTAGAATGTTTAGAGAGTTAATTATTCAATTTGAAAGAGATTGATTATGGAATGAAAGAAATAAATTGAATCTAAAGTCACGCTCAAATTCACTAGGTTTTAGCCGAATCAAATGAAAAGAAATAACCACCATTTACCACCACCATAATTTAGTGCTTATGATGAAAATCCTGCACATTCCCGATTTAGTGATCTCTTTAGCCGACAATTATATTTGTTTAAGTTTCATACTTCCTCGCCGCAGAGTACATATACTCTGTATCATCATGGTGTATAAAAGCCACTCCTTTGATAAGTGAATTTAAGTCAACACTTAATGTAACCCTGAATGATATTTTGGGAGCATTGACAATGGGGTTGATGAAGCAGAATCAAAACAGGAAATCATAAAAATAATTCCAAGAAAGAGAAAGACAAGCTATGACGAAAGCAAAGCAATTTCCCATTTCCATGTTCTCTCAGAATTTTACTTCATTGCTTATTTTTGTGAAAGTGTTCTTCTATGTGCTCTGACTATTATTCTCCAAATATTCCGAATGATTTTGACAAGGCTGATCCACTCACAATTTTGTAACCTTATGTGTAGCTAAATGAACTAATGTATTTCAAAATTATAAAATTCTTTAATCATCAAAGATTTATTCTTAATTTTCAAAAATAATTTTAATTTATTTTAAATTTTATAAGATTATTTTTTTTGCAAATAATTCATACTTAATGTGTTTTTGATGACGCTAATTTCATCATATTAACTACAACATTATTATGTCTCATATATCTTTGTGCAAACCTTCAATAAAATAATAATGTCGTTGTTAATATGATGAGATAAGCGTCATCAAAAATTCGTCAATGTTTTTCATGTTTTAATTTACTTTACACAGTATGTAAACTTTATCACATAAGTATAAAAAAGTAATGCAAATTGATTGTGATAAAGACAAATTATTATGCAATGAAAGAGTCGCCTTGTTTCTAACACTTTACAGTCGTGAGGCATCTTAACCTTGGCCTTATATTGATCTCTGATCCTCTCAATGCCTCATTTTCCGATTTTTCTTTTGCGACATCGGTTAAAAATTGAGACAAAAGTTCCGTTGGAATTTATTTTTCGATTTTTTGGGAGTCTTGCATTTGATCTGGTGTTCATATTTTCGCCCTTTAGATGAAAAAGGGCGATGAATATTTCTATTCTCTACATTTCAACGGTCGGATATTTTTCGTCTTTCTGCTGGATTCGGCGCAAATCTGGAAATTATGGCGGAGAGGAATTGTCGCACGAGAAAAAAAGCCATGCCCTTCACCTTTGACTCCCATCCGTGGATAGAGGTCCCATACGATGTCCCAGTATCACAGATATTACAACAGAGAATTCCTCCGTCTGTCGCTGATTAAGATGTCACAAGCTAAGTCCGTGGTTGTCACCTACCTTAAGTCGATTTCCTAGAGCACCCACTAGCGACGCTGACAGCCCACCCAGACAGATCCAAATTTCACGAGAAATTAAGCTATACTTAAGGATGATAACAGAATATATATAGTCGTGATGATATAAATTTTGCAATCCGTAACTTTTCAATGCTATTCTCTTGGGTAAAAATCCTTGATTGCAAATATTTGGAAAAAAGTAATCGCGTTGTACTTATCGCCGCGCTGCGGATACTTTTGAAAATCAATTAATTTGGGCCTAAGAGGATACAAAAGTCAGACTTCTACAGGACAGATTAGGACGTCTTTTATGTAGTCCTTTGGGCCATAGTATTTTTCTGATCCCCTCTGATCCTCCTTCCTATGTTTTGTAACAAAATCTTCTTAACCAAACTTCTTGTAACAAAAACTTCCCAAAATATAATTAACCATCTCATTGATTTGTTATAAACTATCAAATTTCTACTTCGTAAACAGAATTTCAAGTGAAAGTTCTTAACAATATGGAAACTATAATATATAAAGAATATCTCAGATAGAATTTAAAACTAAAAGCCAATAGACTATTCTTCAATAGAACCAATTATTACTATCATATCACCCTATCATTTAATTATCTCAAATAATTTTAATAACCTAGGACCTTAAAGTGTTAATACGTTGATTTTGGTGTTTTCGATGTCACCCTAAATAATCCGCCTTTTGAATTCTATCCTTGGATGGACGTCTCACTCGATGCCAGAGTATTCCTCTTGCCGTTCTATCTCATCACCAGAATCCTTTCCTCCGCTAAGGCTTTTCACCCCTCCCTCTCCATGGTATTGTTCCTCCACTCGTCCGAGAGAGTTAAACTTGGCGCCCGCCGCTGCCCCTAAAGTCGTTCGATACTTCTGCCGTGATTTATACTTCCCGTAGGCTTCGAAAGATACATTCCCCAGCTACGATATTTAGGTGCTAGTGCCATCGTCTCTCTCTCTGGAAAACGGAGTCCAATATGCTTGCTTCTCCGGGAGATGCGAGCCTAAGAAATGAGAAGCCCGAACAGATTCTCACCGCACTGCGGCATGTACTTAGAGTGGGTTAAAAATGAGTGACAACAAATGAGGTGGCACTGCAATCGATTTAATTAAAATTTAGGCTCCCTATCTCGCTGTGTATTATTCCTAAGTGCCGTTCCGTCGATGGAAATTTAACTTTGTGAAACGAGTGAATTTTTAAATTAACCTCTTTGTAATTTTCCACTCTTATTTGAAACATACACAGACTTCGGTTTAAACGGACAAGGCTGGGACTTGAGCCGACCAAAAAGCTACAATAAAATTTAATCAGAGTGATTTGACTTCAGTTACGGCATTCATTTGCTTTTTCTCTAAAAGTATTACGACTAAGTAATTTAACTGAATGACATACACATCCATTCACAGAAAACATATTACGGTTGCTTAGAGAAATATCATCTATAAAAGATGCTATCAAAAAATACAAATATTTATGTGCCATTTGTAGAAGTTGTAGCATGAAAACCTTTGAGTAGAAGAGGTATGCGTCTTATTTAAGTAATCTATCGGTTAAAGGTTGGTTGACGTGAACTTTTCCTTGTTTATTTGAAGCCTCTATTCTTCCAGTAGATTTCATCCGCTGTTTGCCTGCTCTTTGTTCCACAATAACCATTTCGCATAGTTAGATAGACGGATATAATGATATCAAATGAAAAGAACCAAAAGCTTACTTGACTTCTCATTGCTCGCGATGATACTTAAAATAGTTGGTTTAAAATGTTTAATAAGCTAATGTAGATTACGGCTAAAGGTCTGCGTTCTTACAGTAAACTGAAAAGAAAAAAAATCAGCATGGCCTTTTCACTTGAAACACGAAAAATCCGGGCAAAATGAACCAGCAGAGATATAATTCATCCATACAAAAAATAGGTAGAATTTTTTTATTCATGTTGCAAATCCATGAAAGCCGGAGTACCAGGGGAATTGAATGCGGACGAATAAAAAAATATCGTATCCTTCGCTCCATTCTATCGCTATACTTTTGGGATCATAAAGACGAAATAGGTAGGTACATGGCTAAAATTGAATGACGCACGATTGCGACAATGGCACCCGTTAAAACCCCTGCGGGGCATAACCAATTTCTTCCGATTCGCCAACGCAAGAAAAAAATGACTAACGCGCCAGTAATGTGGCCTCCCCAAGTTTACGCGTATTATTATCCAACTGAGGGTGGTGGAGGGGGTAAGTTTTTATATGTTCCCGACCGAGCTCTCTATAGGGGTTTCTTTCCCTCCATTCGCCCCCACCCTTCCCCTCTCTCACCCTTTCCGTCCCTCTACAGACTCCTCCTCCCCGTGGGGGCCAAACCGTTGCTCCCAGAATGCACTCGACGCATATGACAACATTCGACATTCTTCCAATGCTATACTCGCCATTCCTGCAAAGATTTCCGCGACGGTATTAATATCCACGGACTACGAATAACCCCACGCATTGGTAAACCATTCATTCAGCGGCACCAAACCATTCATTGGGAATCATTTCCTTTAAATTCATTGATATGCAAATTTTGCACGACATATAATACTAAAACATGGTGTCCAGTGGGTTAAAAGTTGACGTGATAGATATAAACAGAGGAAATTTTCTTATTCATAGGCCAAAAGTTAGCCGAAAATAAGTCTCAGATCTAAGACTACATATTGTATAAGTGGTTCCCCAGTGTAATAATCTAAGAGTCGTCAGAAGGGTGTAATTCAATTGGTGAGTATAGCGATGACTCCCGTTGTCCGGATTCTCCAGCGGCATTTCTCTGTAGCAAGTGAGGACAGTTTCGAAAGCCATCCCGTTTTTGACTGCGGGACGAAGTTGAGGAGCTTGTATATTTCGCCGCCTTATATAGCGCATTCCGTCGATCCGCTGAGCGCTGATTGGCTAGCACTCTCTACCAAGGTTTACTAATGACTAATATCTAATATACTGGTGACTAAGATCCACCACATTGGGCCAGGACCAAAAGACCATATCCCACAAGTACTTTACAAAGTCGTTTAATTAAATATAGGATAGGATAAATTTAATTCCATAAAGCCTTACTCTTTAGTGGGTAAGTTAAGGCTAAACGCGTTCATTTTTCCGTCCCTTAGAATGATAGCTCCAGCGATAGGTTTTCAGGGACCAAAAGAGCTCGACCCATCATTTTCTGAATCACACCGTAATTCCCACCGTCCCTTTTTTCCGTGCCTTATTTCGTCACTTTTCGTATCTAAAACTATCAATCAATAAGAAGCCAAGCTGGGCGTTACGATCGCTGCTAGCGGCCGCGCGTTCTGATTGGCTGAGGGACGGTAACAGTGATGGTTTCAGCGATGGAAAAAGGGACGTGCCAAGTGATGGAAAAACGAATGAGATTTCCATCCTCAAGCCATCGCGGGAAACAATCTTGTGAAACGTTATTTTTTCTGTCATCACAGGAGCGATCGCTAGAGCTATCCCTCGTAAGGGATGGAAAAAATGATGGTTGGAATCAGGATTTAATGGATCCAATAAAATGTAGTGATTTGGTGAAAATATAGGCGATTGAATGGATGAATGGGTAAAATGTACTAAATAAAAAAGAAAAACACAAACACTTACTCGATTACTTACTCACCTCTCAGGTTCTCTCCTCAGGAACGAAGTTCCTACTGTGTGTGACGCACGCAGTAAAGTTTACGAGGATTTATCCTACGGCAGTGACCACAGTTTGTTAACAAAAAAACAAAAGAGAACACATTCTCTCATGCGCCCGCTCGCTAACCGCGGAAATTTTCCCCGAGGAACGAATGCCTGCATAGGTTTAATGTACGCACGCGCTCAGGTTTACAAAGATTTCTCCTTTGGTAGGTACCGCACTCACGTTAGCAAAATTAAAAATGAGAAAAAAGTAAGGTAAGCCACACTTAATCACCTCACAGATTCAGAGGTTTCTGCGTATGTCTCCAGCACGAACACCTTCAGCTTTGCAATAATTCCTACGGCGGTGACCATGCTTATGCCAAAAAGCAATTTGAAGAAATTTGCAAAAAAAACATGAAAAGACATTTATTTGTTACCCCCCTCTACTAAGTCCATATACTTGCCCACTGCAGAATTGGGGAAACGATTTTATTCAAATGTTGCGTGGGCGTAGAACTTCCACTAATTTAAATGTAAATTTTTATCCTCTGCACCACTGGTCAACAATTCTGAGATTGCTTTACTCAGCTCTCCATTCAATTAAAGTCTGTTTATGAGCAGGACAACGAAGTCAGTAATGCTTCTTCCATAAAAATTTTACTATCGGCCCCTCTTAATAAGGAACCAAATTTTGAACTTGTTAAAAATATTTTGATTTACGGAAAACGAGGAAAAGATTAAGAGACAATTTTGGATTTTTAAAATTATGATTTCACCGTGGACAATTTTTTTCAGCTAACTAGCCCATTTAAGTTATCATTCCAGACATTTGGAATTGAGATTCGACTCAAATAATTTATGGCAGTTAATTGTTACAATTCATTTCGTTCCCTCAGTCATGCATTAAAAAATGATTTATACCGCACTAAATGAAGATCAACAGTTTACTAACTGTGATAAATAAATCACATCCTACACATTACGAGTGTTGTAACTTTAAATACTTGTTTATCTTCTGCCCTGTCACTATTTTTGTATCAGTCAGCTGTATCAATTTGTTTAAAGTTTTATCTATTTATTTTATTGAATCAACGGGAATTTTTGTTTTATTTTTCATATGCCTAATGAGATTTTTAGTGAGCCAATTACTGTGCTTTTCTCGGAGGGTGACTCCCTGAGCAATGTAAATGTATATTCTATTTTATTCCTAAAAACACCACAAAGATAGTTGTGCAATGTGCAGTGGGATAAGAAAGCTTTTGTTGACTGGCGTTATCAGTGGAATACGATGAATTAGACGAATGGGACTACATTAGGAGACTCCATTCCATTACGAAGCATGATATGTCGCCACCTAGGGAATTATCTACGGCAATTTCTGTTTTATTTTTAATATACCTAATGAGCTTAGTAGTGAGCCCAATATTGTAAACTGTAAGTTTTCTCGGATATATGAAACTATTACTTATACCACTTCTCGTCATACATCCAAGAAAACCTATAATGGAATGCCACAAAGTTAGTAATGAGTTGGTGAATTTTATTGTAAACTGTGTTTTGCTCGGAGGGTGAATCCCTAAGCAATGTATATGCGATTCTATTCCCAAAAATGCCACAAGGTCATTGTGCAGTGTGATAAGAAAGCATTTGTTGACTGGTGTTATAAGTGGAATACGATGAATTTGACCAAGGGTGCTGCATAGAGGGACTCCATTTCACTATGGACCATAGTATGTTGCCACTTAGTGTATTAAAAAAAAATGGTTTTAAAAAGATTTTCCTTAGCGTTGAGTGGAGAGCGATCCATTTATTCTCTATTTAAAAAAATAGATTTTTTGCACTCGTAAAGAAAGTTTTGTGATGCATATTACATCAACGCAAATAGTAATTTATATTAACGCCCTCCACAAAAGATATTTTTCGGTGAATTTCGGATCGCTGTCTTCGGATCGGATCTCTGCTGTCAGCGACGCAAGAAAAGCCTTTTAAATTCGCGATGGGTGACATCACGTCTAGTGGCGGAGAGTAAAATCGTCTATTTCGAGCATGTGAATGACATCGAGTTCCTTCAGAGCCAGCAAAATTGTGGCGTAGTTGAGAATCATTCATGTAATGTTATGCTCCCCATTTTTATTTTCGCGAAATCGTAGGAATTCGTTTTTATTCTCGATTCAGAAGTAAACATATTTCCACTCGGAAATTCAAAAATTGCTCAACTGTTGTGAATGTCGGAAGCTTTATGATTATAACGCTTAAAAGGACCCTCAAAGAAGCGTGTGCCAGTTCAATCAAATATAAAAAAAATGTGGGCCCCGTTCCGTTCCCGACTCCAATTTGTAAAGTATTCAACTGCTCTGTTCACCACTGGGCGTGCGAGGGATAAAAAATACTTTTCCAATAGTACTATCTTCTCTTTGACGTGACCGTTGTGCGTACGAGAGCGTACAAGTTGTACTATAACTACTACCACCACTGGTGAAAAACTACCGCCTCCTCAAGTTTTCGTACTAGCATCGTCGTCGTAGTCGTCGTCAAAGCTGTTTCCATGACTACCGCACTCAAATGACGTGTCGTGAAATTCCCCCTCCTCTTAGCAGCCCACAAGTATTTACTGCTCCGCGCGCGGGGATTTTCCACGTTTTATATTTTTTTTGTTATACGGAGCCATAGAAGCACTCGTATCCCTTAACCCTGGCCTCTTTCCTTCCCCTTGATGCACCCTTTTTCCACACACTCATCCCAGTAACATCGATTTCGGATGCTCTCGCGGTCCCTCACCCTTTTCCCGAACTCTTTTTAACTATATCGGCTCCGGGATGCGTCTTATACCCCACGACTGTGGCGACCGTAACGGCAGTCTCCACCACCCTTCCCACAATCCTCCTCTACTCGAGGTAATTCTCGCCCTCTTTGGCTAGCGTGGGAATGGGGGAAGGAATAGAAAATAGAATAGTAGGAGAGGCTAGGGAAGACCCTACACCACTTCACATGCCCGACATGAAACCGTTTTTATCAGTCCATAAAAAGTTTTTTAGGGCCGTAATATAATACTTTGACGCTCAAAGCGCAGGGAAGACGTCGAAACGATTCGTTCACCTCGTATTCCAACGTCACACCCCCCCTTAACCTCCCTCCAACCCAAGGGGAGGGAGAAGAAAAAAACGAATTATTATTTCGCGTCGCTTCAAAAACCCATTTCTCATTCACTGCCGTCTCCGGAATAAAGAATGCTTTATGGAGACGCAGCTTGCTTCAGCTCCTCCCGCTTTTATTCGGTTTGCAACCCGCTCCACGGAAATGAATCTTGCTCTAGTGTTTAAGGTGGGACTAAGTAAACGGCATGATACAGCGCTCCGATGAGCTTAAAGCACGACCGTTCATTCTTGAATTCTATTGAGATTTATTGCCACAGGAATGTGGAGATTATCAAGAACTTTACTATTAAGAAAAGGTTATGGATGAATTATGTTTTTTATCACATCGCGCTTTATGAACAAATGCATAAGAATATCGTTTGCGATATTCATTAAATCTAAAAAAACAATAGAAACATTTATTGGGTGAAACCTCTTATTAAGATAAATTTTTTATTTATTAAAGATGAAAATTACGTACTGATTTTGAAATAAAAGTTGCCTGATTAGTGAATTTAGTCATATACACTGAGGACCAGTGTATTGGATGATTAAGAACATAAGAAAAACACTCTCAGTAATTGCAAAAATCTTTTAAAATGAGTGAAAATATTAATTGAATGACAGCAACTATTACGATGATTTAGGGTTAACAATTTCTTTAAAGGTTATAAATAAATCATTTAAAAAGTTAGAATTGATTATTATTATTATTATTGAATTTCGCGATATGCATTAAGGACATGTGTTTTGGACCATTTAAGCCTGACGGATTAAATATGCCCTAGGAAAATAGGTTCACTACTTTTAACATTCAGTTAGCGTGAATGTAAAAGGTAGATTTGTATGAGGAGACTAGAGACTGTGGGACTAAGTAAATGCCATGACACACCGCTCCGATGAGCTTAAAGCTCCACCATTCACTCTTTGATTTATATTGAGATTTATTGCCTCAGGAATATGGGGATTATCAAGAACTTAAAAATTAAAAGGGCTATGAATGAATTTTATAATTTCTCACATCAAGACTTGTTAATTAACAATTGGCATTCATTGCTTAAAAGCCCTAATGAATGTATAAAATTACCAAAACTTTTGCCAAAAATTTGCATTTTATTCTTAAAGGCCTACACTCCAAGACACTAATCAGCGTTAAATATCGAGGTCAAGAAAAAGCAATAATAAATCAATTTATGATCAAATTTACAAGAAAAACAACCGCAATAATTTTTAATTCTTTAAAAAACGAGTCACATTATCATTCATCCAGGATGGGGATAGCTTGAGCACAGAAAAAATTAAAATAGTAATTTTGCAATGTATGTAGTGTAGAATGTAAATAATAATAATAATTTTGTCTACAAATTGGTGAATTTTATGTGAGTTAGAAACTTAATACAATTTTTATTTACATTGCATTGAGTGCTGGTCTTGCATATGAATATTAAATCCACTCTCAAATAGTGTTTTCACATATGCCGAGGAAAAGAATTTCATAGGATAAAGTCTTCCCAGTTATTCCATGTAGGTAAATTTTCCGTCTAAAAACGGGGTGTAAGTTAGATATTTAAGTCTGTTTTCATTTCATTCACATTGAAGTGAGTGTAAAACTTTTATATGAATACTAATTCCACATCCAATTAGTGTTTTTCACGTGCGCTGGGGGAAAGAAATTCACATCATAAAGTCTTCCGGGATTTTTTGGTCCAGTATAAGTTTCGTCAGGAAAACAATATAAGTTTTCATGAAATGAAATTCGAAAATACCGATCTGGCAAACAAAACCGGCGGTAAAAAAAACCGCGGTTCGATTTCAGGTCTATAATGCTGCTTTAGTGGCGAGTTCAAGAGAGCAAGGGACAACCGAGGGAAGTAAGATGACGATAAAGCCACGATCACCTTCTCCGGAGGCATCGCTTGAGCAGCAGACCTTCTTCGGCGATCGAAAAATTCGAAATAACACGGCCTCAAGTCAACATCCGGGCCACGTAGTACATGGCTGTCCGAAACTCTTAGAGGGGACACTAATGGAAAAGCGATCGGCGAGGAAGACCGGCGGAATCGTGTGGAAAAACATTTAGAGGGGGGTTGGGGGTTGAAGGGAGGGTGGGGAGGCAACTTAGTTCGGCGTAACACCGTGGGAGCGGTGAGGGCGTGCGTGTGGCAGGTGCAATCCGTGAGAGACGGTGGCGCTTGGGAGAACGTCGAGCCGTAATTGATGTTGGTCAGACCAGTCACTGCGTCTGCGAAGAGAGTGTATAGGGGAGGGGGAAGTAAGGGGAGGTAAGAATGTTAAAAAAGGGGAGAGGAAGAAAGGAGAAAGACATGGAATATCATGGGGAGGATGTGAACGCGCGAGAATCAAGATTAAGGTTTAAAATATTAAAAAAATACTGTTAAAAGGTCATCACTAATTTTTATTGCTAGAAAATTCCAGCAGACGTTTTCTGCTTACAATTAGAGGCCAAACTTGTATAGAGGAGAAACTTGTATATGAAATTATAAATATATATACCTGTGTACAACATATCCTATCAAACATATATAACTACAAATATGTTTGTTAGTCACAAAAAATGAGCGCTTATGTGGAGTATGACCCTGAATGCAGTCCGTTTCTGTGAATGAATGAATGTTGGATTCATTCATTTACTGGTAGAAGGGATTCATTTTACAGGAATATTCAGCGGTTTTCCAATTAGGTAGGTATTTGGATTTTTGGTTAATTAGGTACAAACGTTACGTAGGCTAAGTCTGTCATCGTCTTCAGAGGTAGAATGGGAGGACGAAGGAGACCCTGGAAACGATAATAAACCTAGCATTATAAACGTTGAGAGCATATTCACCATACCCGGAGGGAAACCGGAGTAATATTCCTACAAACTCTTCGCTGGGAAAGCTGAAATTGTAAACCTTGACCCCAGTATATATAATTTAGAAACATTTACCCTTAGGGGAATAGTTCATTAATTTCCTCCCTGCATAGCCTGCGTCACAGCAATTTTTGCAATTGTGATAAGTAGGAAAAAATACTTAATTTATTATTTTTAAAAGGGATAACACTGTTAGAAAAGTGTTTTTATTCGCTGTTGTAAATTATAACGTTGCTAGCTGGGTTGTACTTTTATATCAATAATTCTAACTGTATTTTACTTTTGTTTATTGATTTCCCCCGCTAAGAACATGAGTTTGGATTGTTTGGATTGTTTTGTTTTGAGAGCGTTACAGAAAAAACACTTCATTTAAAAAAAACACCCTTTTAGAATTAATAGATTTATTTCAACGTACGTTATTCACAGGGTTAAAAACACAATATCCTTAAAAAATTCAAGGCTAACAACTTAATAAATTCTCAGCAGGATTATTCAAACATACCCTGTGATATGTAGTGGTTGGCGGTATTTAGTTTCATACCTGCGACAGAATTTGCAAAATGCCTTCCCTGAACCAATTACGTCGTTGACGAAAGCATTTCTCGTCTGTCCGCAATGTTTCCGTATGTAGGTACGCCTCTCCGAGCTCTAAATCGCCGTGGCGCGGGTATTACGGGCGAGAATTGCACCCTTTGAAACGTTACTCTCCGCACCTGTTCCTGTCGGCACTAAGAGCAATATCTCTTATGCCCCACAACGTCTCTTAAGGTCCGCAACGGACGCAAAACCATTTTCCGCGACATTTATATCGGCGCACCGAAATCTGTAACTACCGGAATCGCCTTCCGAAAGCTCCCTGCCGTTTAAAGCTTGAGGTGTTAACTCAATCCTGGATTTCAATTTGAATGCTAGGGGCCCGAGATCAAAAGGTCTTTTGCTTGAATCGCTCTAATTAGGCCAACCGTTTGGAAAGGACGGGCGAGCGTGAGATATCTTCGTTGGGAAAGGTGCGTGGTGGCGTAGAATACACTTGAATAAGAATATGTGTCATAGTGCAAGCTGGGTATTTAAGGCTTGGATTTTGCTATAGAAAGATACTTTAAATTATTTGAGATCATAGCCAATGCTGCATTTGGAAAATTTACTTTTCAGTAAAACTGTTATGGTAGAAGCTTTAGTCTTCTGTATTTTGGAAAACAGTAAATACATTTTTATTTTTAGCTATTTTATGCACATAATTTTACTTCTTTAGCGATTCAAATATGTTCTATACTACCGTCCCACTTCACCTTAAGGTAACATTAATTGTAGTGAAACTAGGCATGAGTTGAAAATGAAGTATTTGCGCAGAATCTTCACTATTTTTTAATATATTAATATGTTACAATTCCACCAGATATCAGCCGAAAAAACTCTCCGTACCTACTTGGAATAGAGTTTGGAAAAATTATTTTCCTCATCACATTACTTTTAAGAGAGTTTACTCGTCAAAAATGCAATATTATTTGGAAAAATCAATGCTTAAACCCAACTGAAATTTTTTTTAGTTTCAATTTTTTTACTGCAATGCTACTATTTTATTTATTCCCCCGCTAAGAATATGAGTTATGAGTTGAAAAAAACGGAATAATGAAGTGCATAGGCTTTTTTTGCATACGTATATGCTATGCGCATTGCCGCATTGAGGATAGCTTTCAAGAGAAAATCATCTCAGATGCACTGTGAAGTTTTATGTTCAGGATTGTTTTCTTTTGATAGCGCTACAGAAAAAAACGTGCTTCATTTCAAAAACACCCTTTTAGCATTAATAGCTTTATTTCAACGTACGTTATTCGAATAGCATTGAAAGATTTGAAATTCTTTTTGAACAACACATATCCTTTACTGTAATCAGCATAACACATGCCTATTCCGCCGGTATGAGTACGTTCGCACAGTATTGATTTCTGCGCTGAAAGAGAATTATTCCTGCAGCGAGTGCATTGAAGATATCTCTGGATATAAATGAGTTCTGTAATCTTCAATATCATATAATGCCGTGGATAAATGTATCATGTTGATGTTAAGGTTCGAGTTAGCGTCAAGGCGCTGAGAAATGTCGTATTCAGACCCGCGGCCGAAGGAAAACCAATTGAAATGCCCTTTAACGATTGCGTGGAGGGGTCAGCAATGTGAGAAAAGCTTTTCTAAGGAGATGGGAAGACAAAGGGTCAGGGCCGGTCCGAATCCACACACCGAGCCACCCCTGAAGGCTGTTGTCGGCAGCGGAAACAGAATGCGGTTCCACGCCTTTAGAGAAATCGCGGGAACTTGGGCGTTGCGGGCCAAAGTTCGCCTTGTGTCTTGAAACAGCATCATTACGGAACTGAGTCCAAAATCACGGCCAAATGACACGGGAGAGTCGAGGAAAAGATCCCGCGCCGGAGGTGAAATGCTTCATTACACTGAGAGAAAACTTTCGAAACATTAAAAATATTTTAAAATATTTGTACTTCTCCTCAATTAAGTGACTAAACAATGGCAAATATCTCGCTATTTTTCGCGTACTTACTTGACCACGCATTTGTTCAAAGTAATTTTTTAGAGTGTTTTTTTCTTAGCTGTTACTTGGTTCTAATGTGTACTGTGGCATGTAAATTTTTCACGGTAGAGCTAAACGATGGGTACGACAGATTATCACAGATTTTGTTTCGTCTCGCATAACATGCCACCAATTATGTAACTGTCCATCATATTATTTGACGAAATTTGTTTTTTTTACTAAAAAATTTAAATGCGCCGCTACTGTAGAACTGATTCCTTCAGCGGAAGTAGGTAATGCCGATTCAACAGTCGACGGAATTTTCCTGTCGTCCTGCGTTACAGAAGCCTAAAAGAAAACTTTAGTTTCAAATTTATTTTTCCTCAACTATAATGTAACTCTATCATTCTTCTTAATTATACACGGCGCTGTTGTCTCTTTTAACTTATTTATTCATCTGCACTGGTAACATGTCAACAACTTTTTACCCTTGACAACCCTTTGCTTATTTCTAAACGTCAACACTTTCCCTTGTTGATTTAAATTAACATTTCGCTAAAACAATTACAATTAACTTCAACAAAAACTAAAGTGGACTATGCTTCGTTAAGATGGCGATGATATTTCCTCACTTTAGAATACTCTGAAATGTTTAGGTGCAACGCGGCTTAATAAAAAATGTGAAACAGGAAATCGTTATTGAAGTTTTGCAACATTTTTCATCGAGGTAGTGAATTCGTAATTAAATTAATTATTGCAGGCGCAAATTATCGGATTCGCTCAGTATCTTTCATGCGGTAAACACTTTACCTACGAACCATGGTTTTGCTCCAGAAATCATTAACAACGTATATACAGCATTATTGCCAGTCTATTACTACTTCATGAGGCCGCATTTTTACCCTCTGTTTTCTGGCTTTTTCCATCTACCACAGTACCGTTGTCCTCGTCCTTTTTCTATTAATTTCCTATCCCTTTCTTTCCTTACCTCTGAATTTAAAGATACATATATATTTTATATAAAAAAACTTCGAAATGTTCTTCGACGAGGTAAATAACATAAATTTTTCCGAGGTTGGGCAGAAACACAGGACACAAAAAAAAACACACACTGAACTAAATTTTCGGTGGTAAACATCCACCTTCCTCAGAGTCAGGTAGGAGACCCTTAGATATATATATTAAACCTTAAATTATTGTTTTGTGGACATAAGAAACCTGTGGATAAAGTCTAAAGAGCACAGTCTCTGTTTTGCTGTGTGCAGCAAAATTTTATCCACACATATGCCCTGAGCGGTGGGAAAGTCGATTAGGGGGATTCGAATCCACGGTCCTGGGATTAGCTAGTGAGGGATTCATTCCTCTGTCACCGGAATCGGCAAATATCTTTGAAGAGTCTTCAAAATTATTTTTTCTTAGACGGAACACTGGGTTAGAAAGGGTTGACGAGCTTGAGTCCGCCGGAAAGCTCCAACTTCGATCTTGACCATATCATATCTGTTTGATCTCAGCAGGGTCACTACCGGCTTAAGATAATGTCATTCATCCCATGTGGAATATATTTTTCTGAGGCCAGTAAACATGGAAATGCACGCTCTTGATAATTAGGAAAGCATCTCAATCAGTTGATATTTCTTTAATATTTTCGGAAAGGTCCTAGCCGAATGATTCCAGTCGATGATCCCAAAACTTTAATGAGCGAACATTTTTGCATTTTTTTCTACTAATATTTCAAAAATGCATGTTTAATATACTTTTAAAATACTCAAATATGTACTTTGAGTGTTTTTCGAATGAATAATAAACATATTTTTGTTCAAATATTTTTTAAAATAAAAATCTATTTTTTTCGATTAATCGATCTTTGCGCTCAAATTTAGATTTTTGTTGAAAATTCCAGATTTCCGTCTTGATCAAAATCGAATAATTCAATAACAATATTTGAAATAGTAATGAAATGATGTATTCTGTGAAATTTTTTTTCTAACACTCAAATATGTATTTTGAGTGTTTTACGAATGGCAATGAAACCATTTGTTGCAACAGCGTTTCTTTTAATAACTGCCAATTTTATCGATTGATCGACCTTTTTGTTCAAAATTAGATTTTTGTTGAAAAGTCGAGCTTTAAATTTCGATTAAAAATCGATTGCTCGATGAATCGATTTCGACTGACTTTTTTCCATCGCTACGTCTTCCTTGAAGGGGAGATATTCGTGCGAAGGGAATCATTCACCTTCCATTAATCGCAAACAATCGGGATGGAAGAAGGTCGAGTAGCATAATGTGTCATGAAGCCAAATCTAGTAGAAATTTAAAAATATTTTTTGATTTTTAAAAGAATTTTGTATAAATTTCGAGTATTGTTGAAAATTCAATATTTTCTTTCGATTGAACTTATTCGATTCACCCTTTCAAGGATTCGAGCCCGCGACATCGTGGATGAGCTGCAATTTTACGTCGGCGGCATCAAACTAGCGTGGTCTCTCGTATTAGTATTCCCTTCTGCGCTTGGTAGGAATCCGGGGGCGTTTACTCACCGCAACCCTTTCCTCCCCCACCCCCAACCCATCTCTCAGCAATGCCACCCACGCCTGCAGCACGGCTCTCGGAATAGGCCAAGGTCAATTTGCGCCTTTCCGTGGCTCTCCTCGTTCTTTTACTTTTTATTTATATTTCCGTCGTCGCGACAACTGCAGTGCACGACCAACAATGACGACAGGATACATGCATTCATACAGCACTCTGTTCAGAAATAAGGTCGTTTGCTTAGGCGCGAAATTAGAGTACTTTTGAAGAATACGGTGGATGAAGAGAAATATATTGAAATAAAGACTTTTCATTTCCCATGATTATAAAATATTTATGGAAAATTATTAGGGTTTACTTCAAAATAGAAAATTTCCGCTCAAACTTTCTAAAACTTTCTCCATTATCCATTCGCCAATCATTTTAAAAAGTATCAACACGTGAGTTACCCCCACTTTTCATGAGTTGATGATGACATTAGAATTTCAATTCATTTACCCGATGAGCATGAACCTTTCACTGAGGGACGACTCCTCTAAGGAAAGTAAACGACAACGAACCACTTGAGGACCATGCCCAATGCCACGTAAGGTTTAGCGGAGACACGGTGACGGGTAGGTAGAGGTACCCATAATTTCGTGAGGTCATCAACTTATTTACTAAAAGATAAGGGCGAATTTTCACGACTAATATCTCGAGAAGTGAGCGTCCGATGGAAAATCAGAAAAATATTATTCTCTTTTATTTTCAAACTCGGTCGCAATCGACATTAAAAGAAAATCATCGGACTGGTCTGATATGTGTTGTGAGTTTGGATTCGACGAAATTATAAATTGGAGAGGGAACACAAACATATAAGCATTCAATAATTTTTGTTCTTCAATCCTTTAAGTTTAATGTCAGCTAATTCAATTATTGTCTATCACTTTATATTTAAAATCATTATATCTAATTATATTCACAGATGTGACTATTTTTGACTGGCGATCTTTCGTGTCTATCGGTAAATTTGGGATATATCACTGCTCCAGGGTCGTTGCTGTAACCATAGACCGACTACTGGGATCGGGAAAACTCAGTACCTCCGCCGTGATCATTTATAGTTTCCTGTATGTATGATGCTTAAGTATTTTTATTCGTTCTAAAGTGCGTATGTTTTCTTCACCTATGGTAGTGTCAGTAGTACCGGGATAGGTTCCAAGATTTCGGCGAATATAATGACGAAGCTTTTGTGGAAATCGAAACTACATTACGCCGAAAAATTGATTTTTTAAATAAAAACTTCATCATAAATATACAACAATCAGAGTCCAATCCCAGCAAGATTCAATCACTGAAGCAATGGAAAGAAAAGCATTGGTATAGTATGGTATTTGGAGGAGGCGACCGACTGCTTAGGTAATTTGAGCCATGAGGGAGGGGTAGGTAAGGAAGGGTGGAGAGAAACCCGGCGTCGGCATTAGCCTGCTCTTTACGAAAGGCGCCAAGGGGACCACAGCTTTACGTCCCATCCGACGGACGGAGTGTTGCGCTTGAAATGTTCTCCACACAAAATTCAAGCAGGGATCGGGCAGCATCAGAAAAGTCTCTGCCACCGCCGGGATTTGAACCCAAGCCCACGATATGGTGAGTATGAATGATGTGAAGCGGCTCGCATAGAATGGGAGGGAGTTCAGAAAGCGGCTGGTGGACCCGGACGCCTATTAGCAAAAGGGGATTAGAGAAAGAAGAAGAAGACATACATACACTTGATGAAAGTAAAACAAGGAATGAAGTACGAACCACAATGCTGGATTAATTATCATCACTATCATTAATTAGATCAGTCATCATCATCAAGATTTGTTTCACGCAAGTATCCATTCCACTTTCCTATGTGATAACCTTTTTTTATATCCTTTTCCTTTCTTCCTGTTCACTTGTACTTCGACAATGGTCTTAATTTGCTCATCAAACCTCATGATGCGGCTTATTAAGTAGTCCCATTTTCTTATAAGGGTTTTAATTAGCTTCTCTTTTCTTCCGCTCGTCCTCATTTTTACTTGGTTCATCCATTTTATTTTCAACATTCGGAGTACTTTATATACCCTTAACAACTGGAGGGGGTTGATAGTAGATCCCCAGGCTGGTAAATTTGTTTATTTCTACGGTGATTTGGCACCATCGCTTAACTACTTACAATTAGTAGCTTCAAGTCTACTCCCCCCTTCCGCCAAACTGGTTTTTGTCAGTCTATCTCATCCCTGTGAAGTGTAAACATTGTGCAAGGCGATCTGGTGACTCGGTATGTCTTCGCGCCACTAATTTCGTTATAGATACATGGTTTTTTTGCATTGAAGTAATTACCACTGTGAAGTGAAGTGGTTTATGTTACTTTATTTGGCATTCTGTTATAATAATTGAGTTATGAGCTCCCAGGCCCCGAATGAAGAGAAAATTAAAGATGATTTTACGAAATATGTAATTTATGCTTTCCCGGCGAATAATGCAGGTAAACTTTTCTCGGAATTCCCACCGGGTTAATGTTTTTATAACGGCCAACGTTTCAAGTACCGTCTCGGCGCTCATCATCAGGGCTGAATATTGATATCAAGGGTCAATTATGACTATACTTGCGTACAATATGAAAATGTCATTGACAGTCATAAATCAATATTCAGCCCTGATGATGAGTGCCGAGACGGTACTTGAAACGTTGGCCGTTATAAAAACATTAACCCGGTGGGAATCCCGAGAAAAGTTTACCTAGATGATTTTACGCTTTCACAGAAAAATGCAAGTTTTTTTCTTAAAATTTAAAAAAATATTAAATATTGAAAATGTCATAATCTACAATCGCTGAAAACAATTTCAACTTTCAAGAATGCGCACGCCCCTTGCCCCCCATATGTATTCGCCACTGAGTTACACGACCGGCGTTCCTCTTGGCGATCTAAATAATAAATCAGCTACAATATTTCGAGCTTTGAAAACTCGCACAATAGACGGTCAAAATACATTGTAAGAATACACGAAGCAAGACCAGAATATACGTACAATGTTGAAATTCTTGATTTTTGAAGATTTGCGTACTTTATACTCAAGCGCGCCCGCTCGATGGTTAAAAAACTATACTGGCGTACAATATGAAAAATATTTGATTTATTTTAAAGGAATTTATTCGATAATTAAACCCTTTATCCTCATTTTAATTAATGATACCAAAATAAATGGTGCGGTTATAGTATTGATGCACGGAAAAGTTATAAATAATTTTTGCCAACATTTTGTTTCCATTAAAGCTAATTTTGGCTTATCTTCATTCTATATGCCTCACAGTAAGACAACTAGACGTTATTCCTTTGCTAGAAAAATAATCTATTTAATCTGAATGCGATCAAAATTATCAAGCATCAATTTTCTGAAATAAAATATCGCTCCTGGTAGAAAAACTATTGGAATTTACAGCATGAAAATGTATCTAATATTTTATTGAATTGTTGGCTGTCGATTTATTTACCTGGAATTCACATGTCCTCAAAAAACACATGCTTTTAAAGCAGGAAACATCGCAATGTGGTAGTAGACAGAAGTTGACGATCGCTCTATCCGGCACAAAGTTTCACTTACAAGTTTAACGAGTTCCCAGTAACTGGTATCGGATTAATAAACGTCGATTTGATTTTTACGAATTTCAAAATCTCAATGGACGTATTTCATGTCGGTGGATAGCGTCATTGCAAAATTGTTTTACTAGCGATTTCTTTCATGCATAACGGTATTTAAAATTTTTTTCTTAGCCTTAATGCGTTGCAGGGGCGGACCCAGGATTTCTTTCTGGGGGGGGGGGGGGCACAAGCAAGGCCGTATCCAGAATTTAGTTCTGGGGGGACCAAGGATACCTCGTAATACAAAACAAACGCAATGATAATGGGACCGTTCATTTATATATATATATATATATATAAGGGTCTGGGGTGGGGAGGGGCACGTGCCCCCGTTCCCCCCTCCTAGATTCACCTATGATGTATTGTAGAACATGAGTAAAACCACAGCATTTTATTGAGCATGTATCTCAATTAGCGGCAACACTCATTTGGCATAATATGCTCAACGTGAAAATCAATTCTGGTTACTCGCACGTCAATATTCATGAGCATTGGTTGATTACGGAGGGGAGAAATAATAAAAATTTTAGACCTTAAAAATTAGATATGAATATAGTTTCCCGTAATTCAGCTTAATCTTATTGGTAAAAGGTTGGAAATGCGGAACTTCCTGATATTTTTTCCATCAAAAAAGTCAATTTGACTTGTCAGATAATTCCTCCCTTAAAGTTTCAATTTAATTCCATCACTTCTCGAAAAAGACTTTTCCTCGTCGTTCTTGGATGAGAAATCAGGTATATATTTCTGCATCTGTCATCTTGGAATAAAATTGATGTGAAAGGCAAGGCTGTCTTTTTTTCTGTCACATGTTCTTGGATCAATTTGTTTTCTTGCGTGCCAGTAATATGAACCAATATAAAATAAATACTCAGTGATACAAAAATCGATATTTTTGTGGCCCACAAGCTTCACCTGCCCTGGAAACTTTTTGAAATCCTTGAAAATTAAATCAAAATTTCGTGGCATTGGTTTGACAAGGCTGTTGCAAAATAACGCTTGAATCGAGAAAAGTACGGTCGACATAAGATTTTTAACTTTTTAGAAAATTTAGTCAACTTTTAGGAAGCCAAAACTATAGTCACCCCAACGAATTGATTCTAATTTATTCATGCGCACAAGAAACAATTGTCGTGCGGATTTTGTCCACCGGATATGGATATGTATAATTCAATTATTTTTTTATTATTGTAAATAAATTATTCAATTTACTATAAAATATAGAAGATACCCTTGTGAATTTTCTGTTATTTTATAGTATCTTACTCTACAGTTAATTTCATAGTTCATTTAAAAATACATTGATGATTCCTGGGTAAAAATTCAGGTAAATGAAATAGTAATTAAATCATACCCACACTGAAGTGGATAACTTATTAGCATTATTTGCAAGTGTAACTTATTTAAATATCTATTTAGTTAAGTCTTCCTAGTTTAAAATTAGGGAAATGAAAAGTGACATCTTTCTTTGCTCTACATTTCTTATTATTGTTGAAAGATATTTTCATTTTTTATGCAGACCAATTGGGGTAATGGTACTTCGCAATATGACTTTTATTTTAAATAAAATGGTAAACACACGGCAAGAATGTAATTTTAAAGTACACTTATAACCATAAAAATAAAAAAGCTAATTAAAATTAAATGTCAAGCATAATTCTTCGTTAAAACTTTCGCTGGTACTCGTTATGTTAAATAAAAACTGCTGGGCTATGTCACCGCGTAAATCTTTGGGTGGTCCCAACGTTTCCCGATCGATGCTGGTCGCTTTCTCAAGGGAATCTGATTCTGATTAAAAAACACAATTTCAGTGGCCAAAATCTCAGTTCACTACAAAGCGACACATTGTAGCGACATAGTACCCGGGAGGGGGCAACTGCCCAGCCTCCTTAGAGGCGAACATAAATTTAGTTGAAAACAAAACTTATGAACAAATTTCCCTTTTGAAGAAACATGATATTAGTATAAAACGTGGAACTAAAATAAAAATAATTATTCTTCAAGCAAATAATTATAATAACTAATAAATAGCTGTCATAATTTCCTTAAAATTTTGGTTTCATTAACCTTTTCTTTGCAAAAAGTTACGAGTTGAACGACCACGGCTAGTTTTGCCTCTTCCTAGTTTTGATTCTGGGTACGCCCATGAAGCAAGAACATTTTGAGAAAACGTTTCAGTACCACAACGCGTCCTTCACCACTTCTTTGATGAAAATTCTAACTCAATTTTACTCCCCATCTCCTATTTTGCGATGTAAAAATTGTTTGATTCTATCAAAGGAACACAAGCCACCAAAATGGAGCATTTCAGTTGAATAAAGGCTACTAAATCCTCTGAGTAGCGGGGTTTTGGAAGTTGAAGGTATGAGCTCGTTGATGAATAGATGGTCGTTACTGTTCTTGCACGTCAGATGACAGCCTTTTAATAATAAAGATACTTAGAATTTTGTTGTACCTTCCACATTTACCTCAGTAATGCTCCCATAAAATAGTGACTCACTGAGGTAGACATGGAGGGTACGACAAGGTGGCAGAAGCGTGATGCTAAGTTGTGGAAAGATGGACAAGTACAATAAAGACAATTCCCGCCGTCGGCTGGACGAAACGGGTGCATCGTACTGCACCAGCGAATTTCAAATCGGTTCCTCAATCCTATTCCGCTGGGTACGGCTGAATTCTTTTGCAAAGAGAAAAGAAACCGAGTTTTGAATAAGAGATGAACATGAATGGCATAGGACAGATGTAAAGCAAACAGTTGCTAAGTAAAAATTTTTTTTTTGAGTATAATCATGTAATCGCTGGTTTTTAATAATAAATGCGGCCATTTTTATTCGAGTATATATAAATCTTAAAGTAAACCTTTGAGTGTACACCCATAAACATAAAACGTTTACACACATAAGCTCACTCGCGTACCCACTTTGATGGAGGCTGGTATATACAACTTATTTACGGTTTTTCTGAGAGTTGTTTATTTGGGTCTTAGATAAATAAGTTTTATTGAGTTTTTATTGCCTTTTGTGCATTGTAATAATGTATTTAATCGTTGATACTCCAATCTTGAAGGCTCGAAAATATTTTCCACGCGTTCCATTGAATTTTTGTTCCACACATGCTCGTTTTATGAATTAAAGCTTATGAAGTGGTTTTTGAAATGTAAAAGTGCTGAATAACAAGGATGAAATATTTCATAAAATATTGGAATTGTTTTAAAATTATTGCACTATGAAAAAAAGGGTCGAGAAGCCACTGTTAAAGAATAAAATTTACCTTGAAATAGAAATTTTCATTGACAGGAGTCGAAAAGTCATTTTACAGAAAATCTATTTTACAGAATTAAATGCCTTACTATAAAAAGTAAAAAAAGCTAGACACCCGCGTTCGAGGAGCTGTATCGTCAAAATTAAGAAATCCATTTCAGTGTAACAAAAATCAAACGATAGAGGGTTCATTTATACTTTGGATAATTTAATTCAAAACATTTTCCGCCCCATAGTATTTTCTGTACCTACTTAATTTTTTTTCTGAAAAAAGTACCCGTTTTTTGCACGTGAAATCAAGTTGCCCAACTTTGGGTACCAACACCAGTAGCAATTAATTTTCATTTGACGTATTGGTTTCGAAGTTAGCAAAGATTTGCGTTGTTTACAATCCCTCCATCAATTTCAGTCGTATAAACAATTCGTTTTCTGTAAATTGTTAATAATACAGCTGGATTTCTTGTATAAAAGTTATTGGAACGAAAACTACGGGAATGCCAAGCGCTTAAAGTTGGGCAACTTGATTTTGGACGCAAGAAACGGGTACTTTTCTTTAGAAAAAATTAAGTACAGATAATACAATGGCGCAGGAAATTTTTTTTAAGTAAATGATCCAACTTATAAATAAATTCTCCATTGTTTGCTTTTTGTTGTATTGAAATTCCTTTCTTCGTTTTGACAATAGAACTCCTCAATCTCGGGTGTCTTGCCTTTTTTACAGAAAGTAGTTGTGTATCTGATTTCATACCTGACGAGCAAACGAAAAATCATTCTAAAGATCGTAATTTATTTTTCATACAGAGCTTACCCTTTGGTGGTTGTAGTTTCGTACCTGAGCTCGTACCTTCATACATTATTGTGTCACATCCAGTAATTTGGTGCGTAACACTTGTCTCTATATCGATTGAAAAATTTCTTCGATTTTTAGGTCGAAATATTAAGTTTTGAACGGAATGACTGGGGAAAAAGTTCTATTCAACGTTTCGATAATATTTCATTATCTCCCTGGGTGCTCTAATGTGATACATAAATATGTGATACGCACATCTATTAGCATAGCCCATTTTTTGACTTTACACCCAGGTGAATTTCTCGATCGTTAAAGTTTCTTCCTAATATGCGTTTCTGATGATAGCTCCCTCAGTGAAAATATATCATATCCTTGGTCGATTTTAACGTAATCGGATTAGCACTGCAGAAAATAGCTTGAAATATAAAATCAATGAGTAAATAGCTTTTACATTTTTGAGAGAGGGAAATGAATAAAAAAGCTTTTATTAGTGCGATTATATGTTCTTATTTTTTTATCGAATCTAAAATCGATCGTTGTTTTGGCCATAAATCGAATAAGTAATAGCCACCTTTGCTTGTCGAAGAAAAAATATGCATTACTCTCCTTCATCCATACTTAAGATATGGGTAACTGGACAGGGTAATTAAATATGGGATTACCATTAAAACTTTTGCGTATTTGTCGGACTCACGACTGGGAGCATCAATTCATTGGAATAGTTTCCTAATTATTAATTTTTTTTCCAGAATTTAACGGTCTCAGCGATTTCCTAAGGACATTGAGTTATAGAGAAGACTATCAAGTTGGTTCGAATATGGGTTAGAAATAAAATTTTGCGGACGAAGCTCACTTTAGTAGACTAGGAAAATATTTCAACGTTTGAAATAATTAAAATTGACTGTGTATCTAGATCAGAATACATTGTTGAAGGAGTTCAATTCTATTCTTATTAACGATAATAATAAATTCAAAATTTTAATCCGTTCCGTATTATAGATTCGGAGATTCGCCAGATTTTTTACAGCAGAACGGTTCCCTTTTAGGCAAAAAATTACAGTAAACCCTTTTTAAATTAGTAATGAGAATATTCTTGTAACATAGTATGGCTTTAGTTGAATTTTTTGAATTTTGAATTTTCGGCATCAACAGAAAAATAAAATGCATTGAAGATAGGCCATAAAGTATTAATGGTAATCTAAATTTCTTACAATCAATGAACCTTTGTTAAAGACTAGTTATAGTTGATTACGAACGGGATTGTTAAATAAATAAAAAGGTAAATATTAGTATCATTTGGTGGAATTACACTTTGATGATTACAGTTTAACATAACCGTGCCAGACGAAAGCGCGAAAAGTGGTCGTAGATTCTCAGATGCATAAACGATAATTCTTCAGCCCCAGTTATGATTGTCTTCAATAATTATTCCAAAAACGCAGAGCAATGAAATTTCTCCTAGAAAAATATGTTCTGGGTTGCAGTTCCTTTTATAATTTATTTGCTTTGGAAGAGGTTCAAGATATTATTGAAGAGGAATGGATTTTTGGCACTTGCCATTTTTATCGTGAACATGAATGTTTAGAAAAAAGATTATTGCTGCTCTTACTGGCTAAAAATCGGGAGAAATATATGAAATATTTGAAATCCGAGACAAAACTTAACAATTGTTTCCAAGATTACATACTTTCTGTTTGATAGAGCTCGTTCTTATCCTATAAATTTAAGCAATATTTTCTAATAAACGCCTAGTATCATGAATGTCTCATAGCGGAAGTACGTACGTTACTTCAGTTGAATATTTCATATAGATTCCCGTGTTCAATGCTTAAGTTTGAATTGAAACTGCTCCGGCTTGAACAATATTAGTAATATTCTCGAGACCAATGTTGATGGGAATGTCGGTATTAGGCCGAAGTATATGGTTTAAATTATGTAATAGAAGGTAGAAATCGTTCTGAAGGCTTAAATAGAATGTTTACACGTTACTAAATGTTCGATTCCTTCTGTTTTGAAACGAATTCTTCCTTGCTTCTAGAGAAAAGTAATTTTTTGACCACCATGCCTGAACGTGCGTAATTTGTGCATTTAGTAAGTGGATGCGGTACGTGATGGTCGCTGTTTTCACTGCCGCACCCATCGAAAGTTCCTTTTGCTGAAGGACCTAATTTTACCCTCCCTCAACCCACATCCAACAAATTGTACTCAGACCCTCACGACAGTTATTTGCATGGGAGCAAATTTTACGTATGTATAAGATCATGACAATAATATAAATGCACTTTTAATAAGAAATTTTTTTTATTACAACCTCATTATCTTGTCAAATAAAAACTTTTGGGATATGTCGCCGCGTAAATTTTTGGGTGGCCCCCACGTTTCCCGACCGATGCTGGTCGCTTGCTTCAGGGAATCTGATGAAGTAGGACTTTAAATTCATATAAATCTATAGGTGTCAGAGGGTGGAGGAAGGGGAGCGGAATATTGGAGGAGTAGGTTGTTGATTGTTTGTTGGGTTGCCAAGTACGACTTATTTTAAGGAAGTTGGAAGAACAGTTAGATACAAATACCATTTCAGGCGAGTTTTTATGATGCATTATTACACATCGGTACATAACACCACTTATTTTGAGCTACAGAGGCCATTACTTGCACAGGAGTTGCGTTTTCTGCAGTTCAACACCAACGAATGCCGTAATAAACAATTCACAAGCTACTCGGTATGACATGTGACGTTATTTCCCATAATTCCGCGTTTCTGCTGTCTTCGCACCCGTTTGAATTCTTCCCCTCTTTTTCATTAATTTTCGCCGAAAATACTATTCAGTTTGCGATAGCAATTACTTACCACGCATATACATATATGTATAGGTGGAGCTAACTTTTCGGTAAAGTTTCAGGAAATTAGTTCATAAGCCCATCACGTACCTCATGTAAAGATTAGCTTTGTGCTCATCCTTATCTTTTTGTGTCTCCAATTCGAGGGAAATCCATCCAGTTTTCATTGCCTAAATCCACGAAAGTATTTAGGTCTCAAAAATTGCTCACCTTCTCAATGAAAAAGTACTTGACTTTATGACCGGCGAAATTTAGATAACTCATCCAAGAGCCAAAGTTATTTCTCTCAAATCTCTTTATGATCTGGCAGAGCGAAAGTGAGTCAATGGTATGAATTTTGGTCAACATTTCCAACGTGCGTATTCCTCCTATTCCAGCCAGATCGTGCGCACTGTTTGGTGCAGTAGTTAGTCTTCGGACGTGACGCGCAATTATGTGACCACCCAGTCGCCCCTCCTTCCTCGGCGCACGAATCTAATTTTCAACCCATCTACCTTCCACCCCTTACAACTTGCGCTCCAACTTTCACCGGAATTCTGCGGACGATCCCTTTCGAACTTTTTTATTTTATTTTAAATGCGGTGGCAATCCATCAAAACCTGCCTGTTTCCTCGCGGATTGCGGGGCCGGTATCAAATTGAACGATGCGTATGAGGGATGTGAAACGAGGGAATTGATGAGACGAAAGGGCTGGCAACGTTGGGAGGCAGTGTGGCATGTAGTATTTACAAAAGTGGGCAGGCCTCACTTTGCAAGTAGTGGTGGAAAGTAATTGATTAGAATGTACATCTACATGTTACCCTGCGAGCGATCCTTTGGGTGTTTGGCAGGGGGGGTTCAATCACCAGCATGCGCAATGGAGGAGAATTCCCACATTGTAAGATTTACGACCGCTACTGGTCCGTCAGAGGAAGTACAGGGAACAGAATTGGAAGATTTTGTGAGGTTAAGACCATTCTTTTATTGATCCCCAAGTAGATGTTGCTCTGTATACATCCCGCGATCGACTCTCAACCAACAACCAACGTCGTGTCTTCTTCCCACCGGCGCATCGGCCAGCTTGCAGTTCCCACCGTTCTTCTCACCGGATGCAGGGAGGGGTGGGAGGCATTATGTATCTGCTTGCTCTACAGCTAACCATGGTGGGAATGCAAGTCAGCGTGACACTCAAAACATATTATTAAATTTCCACATATTCCCACGTAATATTACGCATAGATACTATAAAATTGCATTCATGTATGGGAAAAACTTGCCAGCTGCTAATGAAGGCAATCTGCCTAAGAAACTAGAAAGCTGAACATGCAAAATATTCTCTTAGAAATATAATTTTTGTTTTTTTTTCCCGGCGAACAATTGCAGTGAAGTTTTCTCGGGTTTCGCACCGGGTCAGGTCCTCCATTTCTCCTTCCAACGTTTCGATGAACAACTCGCCCATCGTCATCAGAGATTCAGGAATCCAATGAGAATTCATGAGGTAGTACCCTACACTGCAAGTTAACTACAAAACATTTCGCTTTTGGGAATAAACTTAATCATTATAAACCTGAATTGCAGTACATTGGAGCCACCGTAGGAGCGATTTTTGAGTATAGGCTGTCGATTGAAGTTGACCGTTGAGTGCGATGATCGGAATTCAAAAGTCCCTGACACCCATGTGACATATCCTCTACTTCTAGAATGCAGGACACTGAACATTCATGCGCGGTGTAGAAATACTATTTGCAGAAACGCGTCCGACACGAGGCGAAACGGGTTAAAGTCCAAGGGAAAAGCTATAAGCAGAGAAGTTTTTTCTGCGTTTGACAGCCGTTGAGGCCATAGTTTGGCATATTGAGCGTGTCCGGAAACTTTCCTCAGCTCGGTGTTTTGGTGCTTTCACATTTTGAAGTTCGAATCACGTTTTCTGAAGTGAGGAACTGCAGCAGTAGCCGGTGAGAGTTTTATTGAATAATATGAAAAGGTCAAATACTATTTCTTACAACTGGAACGAGACTCCTAGGGCGGGCTCGCGAGGATACACTCCCGGGGGCAGGGTCTGTAAGCGCGAGCTTTTTACCTCTGCACCCAGAAGGGGGAGGACAAGAAGGAGAAAGGAAGGAGGCGCCGCCGCGATAGGAGCCCGACGACGCCTCCCAGGAGGGGATAGGTAAGGAAGGGAAGGGGCGAGGAATGCCGCACCGTCACAAAGGCGGGCGGGTCCTACCATCACCGAAACCAGGCAATGCCGTTAATGTTCTAACGATCTTGGAGGATCATTCTATGAGTAAGAAAGATCTAGCGATCAAATCGTTAGGTACTATTTCTTACAGTTTAATACTAGTATTGCGCTATTTTCAGGAAATTTTCATACATAAAAGGCTAGAATAGAATTCTATAGATTATATAATATATTAGACAAAAACTATACCTGTGTTTCTTTTGTGTTATAACCCGCTGATTACCAATGTAATGTAAAACATCAAGTATATATTTCATGAAGGTTTACAAGAATAATTTATCATAATTATTTATCAAAATTTTAAGGATTAAATTTTATGTTACTCGTTTCTCTCGTTTTTTAAATGGTATTATGGTGCTTAAGGCTGTAATAAGACATTAAATAAACGATGTGAAAAGTGGTCTAATTGCTTTTTGTAATCCACCAGCCACTACGATTGCATGAAGATATATACGCGTTTTTGTGAGTGATGTGTTGTAACGCTGGGATTGTTTTTTTTAAGGAAATGCTTTACTTCTATTGGGTACATAACTGTATGGAAGAAGGATTTGAATTTTACTTCTTATATTTCTAGTATACAACGTTTTGCTTCGGTCTGAGATCGATCAAAAGAACAGTATATAACACTGAACAACAGCCGTTAACCTGTTTGAAAATGCTAATACATAGGTGCACCCTCTTTGGCATTTGGCTGCCTAAATTGGACCAAGCATTAATTTAAGTCTTTTAGTGCAGCATTTTCTGTAAAACTAATTTCTATGCCAATCCAACCAAATTATCGTTCTATTCAATTGTTTCTATTGAAACTGGAAATAATTTGAGAGCAAAAAATGATGTTCCATGCGTCGCAATGAAAAATATATGTTCTAAGTTTCTCAGTTAATGAAAAAATAGCCAGCAGTCTTTGAATCTTTAGCGCCTCTCGGTCCAATTCGTATAAAAGCTTCGCAACGCTATCTGTTCTTTCGTAGCAGTTTTTGATGAACCACAGCCGCTTTCCCTTGTGTTTTGTTAAAGTCGCGGCTAAATAATCGTATCACCGACCCCATATGCTTAATGCGTGTTTAAAGTTGGGCCTGATGAGTGCGAAGTAGCACATATCCTTCTCTATTTAATACCTGAACCCTCTCATGCCGGAACGCCGGCAAAACCCTCGTCATGAAGATGGATCGACACGAAGGATAACCCGAAAACTTAAATGCGGCTATTGGACCAGTTTGTAGAAGCCTCCATCAACGTTTAAAAATAAAGGCAGTTTGTGTACTGGATATTGTACATAGAACACGATAAGGAACTTCAGTTCTAACAAAGTTTTTAGCCAATTATTACAGTCCATAGTGTTTATCTATTGTACTTTAAGTAATATTTAAACCAAGAGGATGCTACTTGAAAAAACATTTCACTTTGGGGAATAAAATTTCTAATTATAAACGAGAATTGCAGTAAATTGGACTCAACGAAGGAGCGAATTTTGAGTATCGGAACGAAATTGACCGTTGAGTGCAATGAACCGAATACATAAGTCCCTGACGCCCATATAAAATGCCCACTACATCTCGCATGCAGGACACTGAACATTCATGCGCGGTGTCGAAATAGTGTTTGTAGAAATGCGTCCGACATGAGGCGAAAAGGGTTAAAGTTCAAGGAAAAAGCTTCACGGAGAGATTATGATTCTGCATTTGACAGTCGTTGAGGCCATAGTTTGGCATATTGAGCGTGTCCGAGAACTTTCCTCAGCTCGGCGTTTTGGTGCTTTCACATTTGGAATTTCGAATCACGTTTTCTGAGGTGAGGAACTTCAGCAGTAGCCGGTGAGAGTTGCATTGAATAATGGGGGTAAGGTCGGATACGATTTCTTACAATTTAATACTGGTATTGTGCTTTTTTCCGGAAATTTTCATACATTGATTTCTATTAACAGAATTTTATGGTTTAAAATAACGTATTAACCAAAATATAACTTTTTGTGACCTTTTTAACAACAGAACTGCCCGATGATTACCAATTTAGTTTAATGAATGAAGTATATGTTTTATTAAGATGCTAAAGGTGTATGAGAATAATTTATCATAATTATTAAACGAATTTTTGTGCAGTATATTTTCTAATAGGTACTCGTTTATTTGGCTTAGTAATTGGTATAAAGGCGCTTACTTATGTCCTGCGACTTCCAATAAATTAGATGAAAAGTATAAAAATTGGAATTGAAATCCACGAGCCACTGCGATTCCATGACGTTATCCACTCCATTTCTGTGACGGATATCTTGTAGCAATGAGTTTTTTAAAATAGATATACTTTATTTTCATTGTGTAAATGATTCTGTTAAAGATGTCTTTGAATTTTACTTCTTCTATTTATTGCATACAACGTTTTGATTGGGAATGAGATCGATCCAAATAATAGTACATAAAACTGAATATTTCGAGGTGGGGGTGTTAGGACAACAGTCATTAACATGTATAGAAAATACAAATATATAGGTACGCCTTGTAAGCGTTTTAACTTAATGAGTTGGATATAGCATTAATTTATTACCTTTTGTTTAAAATTTGCTGTAAAACGAATTTCTATGCCTATGTAAACAAAGCATCCTTTTGTTAAATCGCTTCTATTGGACCAGGAGACAGTTAGAGAGCCTAAAAGTTTTGTTCTATATCTCGCTTCGAAATTTATCTGTTCTAAATTACTCAAGAAACCAAAAATGACAATCATTCTCCGGCTCTCTAGCGGATTCCGGCCTAATTAGTATGAAAGCTTCTCAACGCTATCGTTCTGCTATCTGTGGCAGTTTTTGGCAAATCCCTTGTGTTTTGTTAAATTCACGGATTAAACCTTCCTATCACCGATCCCATATATTCTTATGAGCATTCAAGATTGGGCCTGGCGAGTGCGAAGTATCACCTTTTTACACTTTTTATGCCAGAAGTTTCCCACAACATCCTTAATGGAACTATCTATTTTTTCTACCCTTTAGCAGAACTAACACTTCTGGCCTATCTTTATCCCGAGGTGGTGTTTGATATTTCTTTAACCACCGTAGTTCTTCAAGACGTTCCTCCGACAAAATGATTTTTCCGCAAAATCCCACTTTATTATCTTCCTCACTACAGTTTATCCATCTGCCACACTAGTCATGGGATTCAAAAGCTCTATAGTTCAAACATTAACACTGTAAATTCTTGGTGATTCTGAGCTTTAATTATGTTGGTTTTAAAAAAGTTTCGTTTATTTCTTTTGGCATGCACCTTTAATTAAAAAAAATAATAATTGCCTTTATTTGCATATACATACAAACTTGGTCCTTCTAAGCCATATGGCTTGTCAGAAGGTTCCAGTTATTCAATGCAACATGTGGCACATTGAGACCATAGCATTTATATTACAAGTTTCAACTTCAATTTTAGGGGCTTTTAGACAAAACTATGTTAATTTAATATATTTTGTACATTTCAGATTAAAATAAAGAAATTAAAGGTTTACAATATCACTTATTAGCCAATCTTTCACTTTTCTTTTAATGTCGGCCAAAGATTTGAGATTACATATAGCCTTTGGCATACAATTAAAGGTATGAGGTACAGCACACTTCAGCAACCATTTACCATACCTGTTATTATAAAGATAAGTTTTCAACAAAGGACTGTTGCGTTTGTCCATAGAATGTGTATTGTGGAGGGGAAATTTGAAATGATAATCAATTATTTTAATTCCAAATTTATTAGATATAAATGCAGAATATTTATAGCTTTTCAGCTCTTCAGGTTGCTGTGTGTCTCCTATCTTAAACGCTCACGATTTTCCTTCTATAACCGCTGCTGGATTAAGATTACCGGCCTTTTTCGATTCATGTCAACGATTACGGTTTTATGTGCGTTTCAAAAGAATTATCATATTAAGTTGCCCATATAACTCTTAAAGCTATTTTAAAGACTTTATTAAAGGCAAGAATAATTTCAAGAATTAATCCTATGGACTTTTTTTGCGTATCTTTATTCATAGAGAGAGAACTCGCTGAAATACTGATGAAATGTCAGATAAATTATATTAATTCAGTTTGCATCTCGGAATGTTAGTATTTACTAAAATTTACATGCTGCGAAAGCGCTCAGTATTCATCAGAGAAGGCTATTAGGGACCACTAGGGGATTAAATGGAATCTACTAGTCTAAGGATTGAAGCTTTCGCCTTTTCTATTCCATAGAAGAGTGTATTGCTATTTTCGTGTAGTGCTACTTCCCGTAGTGGGTAAGCGCATTGGACCAGAAAGGCAAAGGGAGTCAATGTATCGATTACCGTTATCGGAAAATGATTTTTTTATCGATCCTTGCAGAAGGAAGTACTTTTTTCCGATAAATTTCCATGCATTTTCCACTATTCAATGCGGCCCGTGAAAAATTCATGCAGGACGGCATATTGTAACAATAGGGGAACTGCACCCTTGAAAGTTCAATTCCCCGTGTCAAAAAATAGCTTCGGACAGTAAGTATATTTGTGACTATCTCTTTGAAACTAAGACAATTAACTTTCTAAAGAAGTTATTCAAGATACTAAAAAAAATTTCATACAAGGGTCTGAAAATACTGCACAAGACGACTCCATGTTTTACTCCCTTGCTAAATTCGTAAGCTTACGCGAGGTGAAACTTCTAGATCGCATAAAGTCATCCCCTTGAATAGTGCACCCGTATGAATACAACAACTTCCATGTATAAATGTGAAAATTTTACCTTCGTACAGAATGTTGAGGAAAAATTTCAAACACGCATATTCTTTTCCATTTATGATGGTATTATTTAATATGGAAACAAGTGGGTTTTACTGAATCATTAAGAACTTTAGAAAAAACCTATTTTGTAAATTTTTTTCTAATTTTAATGTATCTATTTTGATGGTATAATTATGTCCCATAATTTTCTCCTTAGTGAATATTATCGCACCTGGAGGAATCGGTTCATTCTCTCCGTGAGTGATACATTTTCGTTCTAAAATATTTCAGAAAAACCCGTAATTTACGATTTCTGTTTAATTAACGTAATGTTGAACGAAAACCGCTTAAAAATTACACGCAAATGCTGAACAGTATTTTTTTTTAAGTTTGTGAGTAAAATATGTCGAAATAATCATATAAAAAATTAGCAATATTTTCTCTTGATACTTTTCAAACTAGTTAGACGAAATTTAAGTATATGCAATTTAAGCGGTTACATAATAGTTGTTTTCATGTAGCTTGTGATAATACCTGTTTTGTTGTGTATTTGTAAACATTAACGAATATGGAAAAATGGGAATGAGTAGCTATGTTTCGATCACTGCCTCGGAGCTTTCAAAATCTGTTGAAGCCCTTTCCTCGAAGTGGATAACGGAGTCTGGTTCGAGAAGAATTTGATTATTTGCGGCCTCCTCCGCCTCATGAATATATTCAAGATGTTGATACCGCAAGGAGACTTATCCAAAGCCCAGAGGGCTTGTTAAATGGATTTATTTATTTTGTTTTTGAACAAAAAAAGTCGTCACAGAAGATCGCCATCTTCCTGGATTCAGTTGTTCCAGTAGGTTGCTAGGAGATTATTTTATTCACCGAAGGCAGAGAAAATTCAAATCGGGAGTGGAGGAGTTTGGAATAAAAGTCATCACAATCTCTAGCCTTGCTGTCGCTGTTCGCGGATTCCCAAATCCAAGTTTTTCGCGACTCGACTTCGATGCTACACGGAAGATAAACGAATTGGCGTCGTTGTTCGAGGCAGAGACAGAAAGTGTCTTTGCAATATGATCTCGGCTATGGAAAACCTCTGGGGCTGGATGGATACGTTTTCGTTTCGTGATTGAAAGCTTTCCTTGGACTTATTCCTGGAACTTGTAGAAAATAAGCCACCCTCTATTTGATGGTGATTTTGAATGATCCGGTAAAATTTTCGTCATTTTTACTGCCTTGTAATTCTGCGAATGATATGTGTATAGAAGTGTGAATGAGGTTGGAAGAGAAAAAGGACTTTATTATAATTATTTTGCTATATATTGAGCGGAGGTATTTTTTTGCGTTTGCAGGGAAAAATCCATGCATTTTAAATGAAGTTGTACAAACCACGAAAATTTTGAAAAATCACTTGGAATTGGAATAGCTTCTTGCAGGAGAAATTTTTTAAAATTGAAGAAGATAAAAATTTATCTTGGAGCTCACGGCTGTTTTGAAAGAACCGAAATGAGCCAAAAATATACATTAATTATGTGTCATCAACGTATCATTTCAAATATTTTAGTTGCAATTGATACTTACAGGGCACAAATTCATTTTTTATCATTATCAGCGCCCGTGGTTTAGGTTTTCAGGAGACCAAATATAAATACTTATAATTCATCCATACTTATAATTTTGCTACCGATGTTTTAATTTTGTTCAATATAATGTCTCCATTTAGTTAGTTTCTTCTCCATCAGTCAGTTAAATAGGTACTTAAAAAACACTGAATCTCTTTTGTACTTAACAATCCTCTTATATAAGAGTTTACTAGGTTTAATTTTCGTAGTAAAACCACTTTAGCCAAGCAAAATGTTTTTAACCAGCAAATGGTTTTATTGTCGCAATGGTTTACCATATCCTTCACGGATAAAGCTGATAAAAGAAGTCGGACCTAATGAAATATTTGTCGGATGAGGGTTTTAAATAACTGCGCAGCTGGTGAATCATCTTTATTTGACTATTTATAAGGCGACCATTCAGTTTTTATTTCATTCCAAGAATAGTGGGATAAATTCTGATATTCCAAAACTTATAGGCAAATAGACCATGTTTAAAAGTGATATGCTACCAAAGGAAGAATCTCAAACTTGCAAAAATTGTTGAATTACTACTGCAAAGCCATCCGAGTAATTTCTCTCGAGTGCTGAATCCTTATCACATTTTCTTTGCTTGGCATATCATTCAATTAAAACTGATGCTGTAATCCAGAAAGTTACAGAGTGCACATAATGGATCTTTTTCATCAATTTTTTTGTCTCAAGATTAAAATTTACTCATGAGAATATAAATTATACATGAGCATACTACTATACAACTACATTCAGTACTAGATTTCAAAATAGTCAATCTTCTCTTCTACGCATAAGACAAGATTGCCACATCTTTAAAGCATTCCTCTCCACACATACGTTTCAAAGAGGTTTTCATTAATATTTAGAATGCTATTGGAGCATAAGCAGCTTTTGAGTTTTGTATTTAGGTTTTTGAATTAATTTATTCCATTTTGGCTTTATTTTCCTGGACGAGTCGTCTCGAATTTGCTGACCCAACCCTAGTTCTTTACATCAAGAGTGACTATATATGACCATATAATTGCAAAAAGATCACTAAAAATCAGAGGTTTAAATGATTAGTATAGTTATATATGCTATAGTTCAATTTTTCCTCTTTTATATTAAGTGAAAACAGTGAAAGCTGTGAATCTGAATTCGACGTTTTTTTATGGACGAGATTTTGGAGAGATAACTTTGATTCTTGGAAGAGTGATCTAAATTTCGATGGCCTTAAAGTCAAGTACTCTGTCATTGAGAAGATGACCAAGTTTCGAGACCTAAATATTTTCGTGGAATTAGGCAATGAATGCTGGACGAATTTCTCTCAAATTGGAGGCAAAATGGGTTGTACATGAGCAGAAAGCTAATCTCAGCCTTTAAAGAAGGAAGATTTCGCTTTCATTCGACCGCATTTAGAGAGTTTTGAGGGCGCAGTGCATGGGCGGGTTGATGGAGAAGATGGAACATGTAGTTCAGCAAACTTGTTAGAAAATGTTTTTCTGAAGCTTTTGACGCTAGAACCGTGGACGAGACATTTTTTCCCATTTGAAAATAAAAATTAAACTACTATCTACCCTCAATATTTTTTAATTTAGAGAATTCACTTTAATTTAATTTAGAGAATGAGCGAAGTTTAGAGTTTTATGCCGGTGAGGGGGGGGGGGTTTAGGGGCGTATTCTAGAGCCCCTTTTTTTCCTGGAATACTTGTTTCAATAAACCTCTGAAAATAGCCTTTCAAGCATTACCTGAGACTAAAATTTGCTTTTTTAGTTTTTGTTTTCCTTGTACTTGAGTATGCAGGTTTGGTACTTTTTTCGACCGAATTATCGTCACAAATTACCAATTTGAGGCATCTCCTAGCTCCCCCAAAACTTCGCCCTGGTCTTGGGCGACTTTCAATTAATTATAGATCACCTTATGTAAAGAAAACGTGATGATTGAGCCATCAGATTTTCAAAAATTTTAGGCTTTTCTAAAGCCAAAATTAACTCCTAAAGATGTCATTAATTCTTCGACGGCCAAAGCTGGAAACTTCATGTACCCACGTAGAATTGAAAGGTTAGTTTATGTTAATCAAGTATCGTTAAGGTACAAGTTATTAACATTTATCATACGATATATATTTAAACCTATAACTATTCCATTACGTTCCTCTCTTTACATCCTTCATCATCATGCAAGGTATTCCTCTGCCGTCATACTCTTCCATCGGCTCTTAAGCGATTATTTTCAACAGATCACCTTGTGTTATGATTTTGCCAATAGTTGTTTCGTCTTCTACCTAAGGGTTTCGAAAGACTTCTCTTATAATTATCTTAACACGTCTACTTCATTCATATGATCTTTTCATTTGGCCTTTGTCATTTTTCTGTAACACCACATTCAGAAGGTTTCCAACCTTCATTTCTCTGCTGCTGTCATCGTCCATACCCTACTGCCATGTAGTAGTATTTTAACTAATAACTAATGCAAAGGATCATGTATTTCTTCTTTACTTTAAAGGCCCTTTTACACGGGGCACGGAATCGCACAGGTTAGAAGTGCATTAATTTCTAAAATGGCGTGTAATTGCGCGAATGCATGAACGAAATTAGGACGGGCTATTTTGCCATCTCACGTCCACGCATTCTCGCATGTGTTTTAGCAATTCACCGCTTTATGCGACGCAATTTTTACTGCGTCTTCGTACACACGTCAGATTGTGCAAGTACGTGCCCCGTGTAAAGCTGCCTTGAGGCTTATATTCCTAGCTGTGAGTATATTTATATTTTTAAAGCAAGAACTCTACCTATGACCACTTAGCTGACTAGTTTCTTCTTGCTTCGTGGATCGCTGTAGTGTCATTACTGACAAAATAAATTGAGGAAATGTTTTTAAGACTAGTCCCTCTATTTTATCTCTATATATCCTATATATTTTAGTGATACAAGACAAGTGTCATCTACCCGAGACGCCCGGGTCGTATGGGGCCCGCTGGTTAATTATTGCGGCCTAAAGAGGCTAAAGAAAATATTATATCGCGCCGCACAATATAAAATATATACATCGACACATTCGACAAAAAGAATTAAAAAATCGCATCGATTGATTGAAATTTTTAAGCAATAAAAATAATTGCGCTTTGATATTATATTTTTTGATGTGGTGATATTGTAACATGGAGCATTGTGGCCCTCCGGGCGATGTTAAATAGCTTTTTGGCCCTTACATTAAAAAAGGTTGATGACAAGTGGTATAAGTGGTAGTTATCCATCCAAGACACCTCAAAAGACAACAGTGGAGCCCAAAGGTCATGTCTGTATCCCTCTCGTTTTCATGGCATCGCGAAAGGCTGCGTTCCCACGACAATTGCCTAGTGAAAGCTAAACGACGCCCACGGGACATTGTCATCGCGAATTTTCCCGAATTCAAGGAACGACCGGCTTTGGGACTGCGTCTTTAAGACGTCGTCGGTGGACAGTCAGTCAGTGGGTGATTCTTCTGGCGAGTGGGATGCTGTTTCCCGGGAGCTTGCTTCTTTAGAACTTGAATCTCCTCGCGAGTGGGCGCTGAGTGTGCGCCTGACCCCCGTCAATTGTTTCCCTGATGAGCGCAAAGACGGGAGGATACGGCGGGGCTGGAATAAGACAGTTTACGCCGCAACGACGAAATAAGGAAGGGATTCATTCATTTGTGGGCGAGGGAGGGGGGATTTAGGCTTCTTGGTTGGAGTCTCTTCTTGGACTTGACGGTGGTTTGACTCACAGCAAGTGATAGTAGTGTGCATGAGACCAATTCATCGAAGGAGTCACATCAATAAATAAAAATTCACTATCGTGGACTTCTTGGTCTTTCAGACATCGAAGGATCATCATTAGGGTTATGACTTTTTTGACTTTAATTGATTTCCTGTGCCAGAAAAAGGATGAACTTTTGCCCAAAAATAATGTGAGAAGTCTTAGTTTTTTGTACTTAAAAAAAAAAGTCACCCCAGCAAGAAATTGCTAACATCCCTATTCTTTCTATAGCCTTGATAAACGTTCTTCAAAGATCTCAACCTGTATTATGGAACTCTAGACAGTAGTCTGGAGTTTGTAAGACTCTCTGAAGTCTTCTATGACTGTATTGAACTTTATATTACCGAATAGAACTGTGCAAAATTATCTAGAAAATTCTTCAAGTATTAAGTATATACCTATATAATTTCGCGCTCTTTTTATTACTTCCTATTCTTAATTTTTTATTAATTTGTTCCAATTGAAATTTGAAATCATAATGTTTCATAAGATAAGTGCAACTATTGAAAGGAACAAGAAGATCTGGGAAAAGTATCTCACTCAATATCAAGATTCAGAGGAAAAGAACTGTTCTAGAAGAGCAAGTCCCCCCTCACAACGCCATTGGACAGATGTGTGTTACTAGATAAGTGTTATAAAATTGCATCATTGTAATTGAATTTTTAACTTAAATATAAAGCTTCTACAAAATGATTTTTTCACCTCATTCGTTTTTATGGAAAAAAAAGTTTTTTTTTTGGGTTGGGGGTGACCTTTTTCAAACACTAAATAGAAATAATGTCTTTTTCTTCAGTTTGATCAAATTTTAATCAATTAATAGCACCGTAATGGTCAACCAAAATAATAAATTTACATAAGTAACAAATAAATAAAACTTAATAAAAAAATGCAACTAGAACAAGTCCTGAATTATGTGTACACATTGTGTGAATGTACAATACAACTATAAGTAGAGTGAATAAGTATACAACGATACTGAGAATACCACAACCCATTTCTATTTTAATTTAAGAATTTTGGAATTTATTACATTGAAAATTTTTCTTTTGAAACTTGCCAAGTATTTATATCTTTTCAAATCAGCCGGCTGTGAATACCATCGGCAGGAAATAGAAACAACGAAACATACATATATCTATGCATTCGTAAAATTTATGGTTTGGTGAAAATTGAATGGTACCAATAGTAGGTACATGTTAATTGAAAGGCATGCGTAAAAATTATTCCAGGTGTAAGAGTCAGAATGTAAGTTTGTCAGTAATGTAGTTCTTATGTAGGCTTATTTTGCACGAGGTTTACTCTTCATGATAATTACTAGTTATGAGAATTTGACTACTGTTACGAATTAGATAAAACTTAATGAAAGCGCCGAAAGAGAGTCATAGCTTATCTAAAAAAGGCATTATGCTCCATGCCTAAATAGTGTCGGTAGTAAGTGGAGAATCGCCAGCATAGCAATGCATATTATGCAGTTCAAAGTTTTGAATAAAAACTAGAATGTGAGGGAAAAATAAAGCATGAATGAAATGGTCAAGAAGGAAAACAACGTGAGGAGAAATCAAATAAATTGGGTTAAAATGCGATTACACGCGAGAGTAACTTGTACGTGTCAGTACTAGATTTAGTTTCCAATCAACGTTTTTCCATCATCTTTATGAACAATCTTTGTATTTTGCATATTCATAAAATAATCTATTGTCTGTATAGATCACTTCAGTACATAATTCGCACTTTTATTGGGTCGTCCACTTGGATATTCGTTTTATAGCTGCCGAGGTTATAATCCAACAATAATGATTGTACCTTGTGATTTATGTCTCCAACGCTAACATTTATGTGCTCTTTTGGTTAGCTCAGACATTGGTCGACATTTTTTAATCGATAATAAACAAGTGATGATAATTTATTCTGCCCAAATTAGGTCTTCATCGTAACTGTCTTCTCTTCTAATCTGTCTTCTGTCTGTTATGTTATGCGTTTATCGGAATATATCACTATAAGTTCTTAAAGAAATAATTACGAAATTGGCAAAAATTAGGCTGAATTACATTTTGGATATAGTTTTAAAATCATAATAAAATGTTACATACCTCTTACATTATCATTTATCAAAATATTTGATTTCAAATTGTAGTTGAAATCAATAATAGAGTCTGCGTTTTCGTAAAAGAAGAACAATAGGTAAATCACTGGGAGAAATTTATTTTGCGAGACTTTTTTTTAGCGATATGCCTACTGCATTAAGTTGCGGACCAACTTGTAAATCCGCGCGCATAATCCAGGTATCCACGATGAAGTTACTTTAGTTTATTCATCAGATAACACTATCCGGTACCCACCTCGTTAAAATTATTCCGAACGAGAAGTTGGCCCATATTTCAAAACCACGACGCACGAACTGAATAACAAGCGGTCATCATGAAAGAGTTTCCTCGAATGAAATTTGTTACCATTGTTTTCACATACGCAAAGACCGCCTCTCGTAGAGTTTTTCCGTAACACAGCTCGTTACAACTTCTGCTGGTCAAGTTGCTGAATAGTAGTCCTAATTAATATTGCCCGTTTATTTTGACTGAACGCACTATCTTTTTAAGTAATATCCACCACATTTGCCTCTGCATATTTCGAGGTAAAATTAATTTTTTATCAACCGACCGTGTGACGTTGGGCGTTCATAATTGCATGAGATTTGCACCTGTCATAATTGCAGTAAATGTGAGGGACGATACAAAAGTTTCAGCGGCGTTGACTTTTTTGGACAAGTAACGAGATTTTTTTTTGTATTTTCAACGCGTTACTTTTTTAATTTTTCTCCATTGAATTTCCTTAACTGACTCAAGTGAAATTTTTGACCAATTTTTTACGGAATAAATTCCCACAAACTTGTTGAAAAACTGGTTTAAACTTATGATTGAGAAATTAAAAAAGTTTTTGACTGGTTACATAACGTTGACTAATTCCAAGAGCTTCATGCCCCAGAAACCAGTGACTTTAACTATCAAGATCATAGCAGGTCAGTAATGAGTATCAACATGGATTTTTGAAGTTCTATACATAATTATCTTGCCAGCGAATCTTTTTAAAACCTATTTCTTCTTTTACACATCCATCATTGCTTGTTTCATGTAATTTACTCGAGGTCGTTATTTTCTGTTCTTACAATCCACCTGTCCCTCGGCGATTTTCTTCAGTTGGTCATCATGCCTCTAGAGATGGTTGATTAAGTTTTTCCGCTTTGTAATTAAAGCTTACATGACACTCCGTTTGTCTCTTACTCTTCGTAGAATCTCGTCATTGATCACTCAGTCGATCCATTTGAATTTTATTGATCATTTTTTTCTGTTGTGCTGCATGTCGAATGCCTATACCCTTGATTTCTATGATCTTGTATCGTTTATGGCTCGCTAATATAGAGAAGCATTTTTAGATATGCCGCATGTAGACATTGCCGCAGGACAACAATATGAAACATATTGAAATAAAGTGTAAAGGGACTTAGCAGCATGAAAACAATATGGAGGGCTACGCCAACCACTACATCTGTCAATTAATATACATATCAATTAATATTACCATGATTCCTAATAAAATTCCCATTTCATCATATTTTCAATGAGTCCGTATTATATTCAATCACAGCAGTTCAACAGATTCAGGAGTTATATGTATCTTTTTAGCTGCCTTCCTGATAGATTAGTTAAATCGAATCACTCATGTTGAGCAGAGATTAGCGAACTTCATACATTCATCATAGAAACGAAGAATTATTTTAAGGTTAGCAGAAAGTTAGAATTGATGTGAATACTTTAAACTGAACGAATTTAAAATTATTAAACGTTTTCATTCGGTCCCACAGTAGTCATTACTTCGAATGAGTAAATATAAAGTAAATTTAAAGAATTTGAAAAGTTCTTTTGCCATCTAAATGATGCGGGGATGTTTTCACTATAGACAAATCTTCCAAAAGTAAAAGCTGTACGTTGTCCATTTTTAGCAGGATTCGAAATGCCCAATCCAGCAATCTACTCTGCGCTGCTTTTGTTTAGCGATCCAAATTTTGATGAGTACAGAACTTTTTGTTATACTTGCAGTTTATTTCTTCTCCGCGTTGCTATCACTTAGTTGTTCAACGCATTGGAGGGAATGATATTAATCCGCAATTAATACAATGCAACAAATTGTCGAAGTATTTTATTCCAACATTATATATTTTTAATCTGCTACTCAGCACTAACAAAATACCTCTCTGATTTATTTCTGTTGCTTTTAATTACACGTTTATTGCAGTTTAATTACACATTGTTATGCTGGTAAAATGTGAAAATTTTCTTTTTCTTTCACGGGAATAAGTACTTCTGTGGTAAAAAATGTTCATGTTTTTTTAGCCTAGGATATTGTAATGCCCCCATCGGCATTTATATTGTTTTGCCACAGACACTGGACTCGACATATAGGCTAAAAATACCATGTATCACTAGTCGACTGCAACACATAAAATCAGGTCAAGTTGACAAATCACCAATATCACTCGTTTATCTCGACTAAAATAAATCAGGGTCTCATAAAGGTGGTGCAGTGGGCATTAATTAAGAATTTACATCCATTCCCAAAAATAATGTGGATTACTTTAAATAACTTCTTTTAATTCGCCTTTTCGTGAGACTTGATTTTAAAAAAAGTGGAGTCCAAGGGAAGGCCACCTAACAATTTTAATGAATGATGGGAAAAGTGAATTCAAAAGGCCCAAAGGAGACCGAAATAGTCAAGAGAGTGCGCCCATTGAAATTCAGTTTAGCCCGATGAAAACATGTTCCACCGCTCCTGAAAGGTACAAGGTACCTACTTGTAGGAATAAACTTTAAGATTTCGTGAATAAACCCCATTTTCATATTCTCGCGGCAAAGAAAGCAAAAAATAAACTTTTATGCAATTAATGTTGGAAAAACATGATTAACATAAGGTGAGTGTAGCATCTTTAATACAGACTAGTGTAAAACCTATGCACTTATAATAAATTACACTGCACTAATAATAAATAATTAAATCACAGATTGAGTCAGAGAGTGTATGAAAGTTTGTCTTTGTGGATGGTGGAAATTCAATAAAAAAAAAACGATTCTTTGTTCCGCAAGAAAACGGAATCCTGCTATAATATTAAAAAGCTTTTTACTGGAAACAGGACTCAACCTAGGATGCAAATAATTATAGTCAATAGTCCGATAACCCATGACTACGCACTAATAATAATTAATATGTATCAAGATCCAAATCAAGAGGATAGCACTCAATTACCAAATTTTCCTTTTAAATTGACACTTCGTAGACCAGTTAAACTCTATGATTTTGCTCCTCGCTAGCGCTGTGATACAAATCTTTAAAATGGTAACCATCCACACAAATTCTTTCATTTGACCTCATTTGGGCGCATAATTTCTTATTCCAGGAGATTCAGTTATCTTTTATGCCAAATGAATTTTGATCATTGTGAGCTCAAAGCATTTATTACGGTTTAAATCATCAATAATAAGGATAAGTTTAAAAAAAGTTCAAAATTAGCGAGTACTATACCAGTAGGATAATTTTTATTCAGAATAATAAATGCTATGCTTGTAATATGCCTCTGTGCAATATGATAATGGAACCTTTTGACAAGCTACATGACTTAGAAGGACTAAGTTTGTATGGATGTAAAGTTAAGGTGTCCTCTAATTTACTAAGCCCACACTACACAAATATCTACGCAGAAACACTACACGCATCCTATGATAGAAAATAAAAACATTTTCACAGCTATCATTATGAGCTAAATACCTTTTAGACTTAATGAGTGCCGTAACGTATCATTCAGCTGTCTCCCTGATAGAATAGACATATTTAGCCATATATTACTACTGAGTGCGACTTTAACTATGTCAGTCACACGTGCGTAATCCCTCATTGCACTTTCTATACCGCATTAAACTCGGCTAACCCCATTAATCTCGCCCACCGCACGTGAGCAGGATAGAAAGGTTGGTAGCTTAGCCAATAATTAGATTGAGATTCTGCGATGACGGTGATGATAATAAACAGGGGAATAGGGTCATGGCTGTAGGGGGGCGAAAAAGCGAGGCAAAGTTAGAAAAACTGTTGAAAAAAAAAGATGAGGTCGGAAAGTTGGAACAAAGGGAGGCTGCGGAATGTGTAGATGGGTGAATGACGATAGAGAACGCTGGGGAGAGGCATCGGTTGGTTGCATGTCCAACTCGCCCGCGGCTGCGGCGGAATCAGGAAACAAAAATAAGTCTGCGGTGTCGTTCGTCGAGGGAAGAGCTCCCTGGGGAGAATTTACGACTGTTATCGACCAGCATCGACTGAAACTCCTCCCGCTATTTTCATCGGATGGTTATTAAAGTATTCTACCAGTTAAGATAGGTTTACATGGAGCATTTTGCAAATTACCCCGGCCTGTATCCCTTCCCAACTTGGACTTCGATTCTCAGTAAGGCAAACTCCCATTCATACTAATTATCTATAAATCGTATTCTCTTCCTTCCTCTCCCTTAAAAATAGTCCACTCTGGTAATTCATAATTATTCCGTACCTAAAATTTGAAAAGTTTTCATCACTATATTCCCAGATGCAGTTTTATTTACGTTTGAAAGACAGGGAAATGATAAAAAAATTATACTCTAACTAGCGTCACATTCGCTTTTTTCATCGGATGGTTATTAAAGTATTCTACTGGTTAACGTAGGTTTACATGTATTATTTTGAAAATTAACCCTACCTGTCTCTCTTTGACTCACAGTAAGGCCAAAAAACCTTTGATTCTATCTTTAATTCCTATTCTCTTCCTTCCTATCTCAAAATAAATACCCGATCAAAATATTTATGTATTTTAACATGGAAAATTTTGTGTTTTCTCAGGAGCAGTTTTAGTTCCGCTTGGTCATGATGAAAAATTTCTGCTCCAAAGAGTTTAACAATTTCGATGAATTAGCTATGTCGGGTAATTTACGACTATTATCAACCTCTTTCTACTATTACACCTCTTGCTATTGACACATGATGGTTATTAAGTATTTTGCCGGTTTAGGAAGGTTTACATGGAATTTTTTGCAGATTATTCCGGTCTGTATCCCTAACCATCTCGATTTACAATAAGGCCAATGTCCTTTATTATATCTATAAATCCTATTCCCTTCCTTTCTTTCAACCCATTTCAACCCCAACCCCGGTGATTTCATGTGAGATCACTAAAAAATGAGCAGATTTCGTCATTATCTATCTGTATATTTGCATTTATAACCTCCATGCTGTAAAGCAAGGGCGGATCCAGGATTTTTTCTGGGGGTGGGGTTCACAAGGGTTAGACAGGTCTCGTCATATTCGAGATTTAAAACAATATACAACTATTACTCTACAAAATATTCATTATCCAACGATTCGATCGATGGGTTTTTCTTTTTAATCGGTATTTCCTCCAAAATCGTTGGCACATTAATGGCTGATGCCAGGTTTCGCTAGTAGTGGGCCCCTGTTGCTTCTATAGCGGCGAGGGTATTCCCCATCTCTCCCTTACTTCCCTATCCCTATCCCGGAGGCGTCGTTGGGCTCCTATCGCGGCGGCACCTCTTTCCTAGCTCCTTCCCATACAAACCCCTCCCTGGGAGCGCGGGCGTATAGGTCTCTGACTTTGTTCCCGGCCCTGGTGCGTTGTAACCCTATGAGGATCCCCCCCTTAGGTCTTGATCTCTTTGTAAAAAATATTCTCTATATTTTAGCATGAAAGTTATTAATATAGAATTAAACGACTGAGGTTCCGTAAAACAAAACGGAAAACAAACGTAATGATAGCCGTATTAAAAATCTTGTCTAATTTTTTAAGTGTCTGGGGATAGGGGGCTGGTACCCCCTTCCACCTACCCCTTAAATCCGCCAATGCTTTTAGGTGTATTTCACTGATATCCGCTTGAAATAAAAAAAAGCGCTTTAAGTTTATTGATATAAAAGCTTTCGCCTGTAATCAGTTTATTTTTAAGTGATCTCGTATGAGATGACTAGGAGGTAATGGGGGTAACAGAGGATTCACCCTGATCAAAGTTTTTCTGTACCTGAAAAATTATCATCAATATATTCTCTGATGCAGTTTTAATTACACTGATGGGGAAATGATAGGGACATGATGAAAATGTTCTGCTCTAAATAGTCTTAAAATTTGCGGGAGGAGCTGTCTGGGGAGATTTTACGACTGTTATCGACCTGCTTCAACTTCTATACCTCTCAATTTTTCACTCGAATGATTATTTAAGCATTGTACCGGTAAAGATCGGTTAAGATGGAGTAGTTTGCATTTTACCTCGGCCCGGGTCCCTTCCCAACCTGAACTTCGACTCACAGTAAGGCCAACTCCTTTTGATTCTATTTATAAATTTTATTGTCTTCCTTACTCTTTTTTAATAAATAGTTTACCGCTTTTTCGTCACGAATACCTCGAGAAGTAGGCGACCGATCAAACAAAGGAAAACAAAATTGTTTTTGTTTTTTATACTCTTATACAGTTGACTGTCAAAAAAAAAAAAATATGTGAACTACACCACCCTCGCTTGTAACCAGAAATATGATATGTTTCGACCTTGCTCCTACGGTTACATTCCTCGCAAAAAATAACAGCGAACCAGGCATTAAAAGTGGACACGATTGGAAAAAAATTCAATTTTAATTTAATATTCGTTTTCAACTTCAAAATGGAATACAATCATTTTCGAAAAAACCTGAAGCAAGTTTTCAATGAATTGCACTTGATGGTGTAATTATATTTTATGACGAGGCGCACTTAAATGGGGACGCTTCACTAATTGCTTCATTATATTTCTTACTTTTATTTTAATGACAGTGTGCATCGCTGACAAATTAGATAAAAAAGCTTAGAATACAGGCGCTAGAGCTTTTAATGGATTTTCTTAATTATATAAAGCAATTATCCGCTAGCGAATGCTTCAGTCGCCAAGATTACCTCATACCTTCTATTTTTCCGTTCATTTCTTTGTGATTCGATTAAAAACATGTTACTTTAATAGCGTCCTTGCATGTAAAACATTTTAAATTTTTTTTTCATGAACAGTGGAAATTAAAAGACGACAAAGCGGACTGATTTCATGTTTCATGACTGTTGTGAAGTGATGAATTTTGTGTTTTGTACTTATTTGAACAGCGATGAGAACGTAATTTATTCAACCCTCGTGTGATAATACCTCTATACCAAAAATGAAGGGAGTCGAAACTTTAAGCCCATATTGAAAACGAAAAACAGTTATTTTATAACTATTTTGAAAAGTTCCCAATTATTTGCCTTAATGTCTGGTTTCATACCTTAAACCAGCGTGCGAGAAAAAAATTGAGTGTATCGAAAGAACTAATATACGCGTGCCTTCAAAACATTTGTTAAGAGCCAAATATTCAATAATGTAATAAAATTACAAGGAATTCATATAGCAGTTTCATTATATTTTCTCATCTTATTCCCGGTAATGAACTCTGAGGAAGATGCAACACATTGAACATTCTAATTTAATCATACCCATTGACCTTGACTTGATGAAGAGAAGATGCAATACAATGGAATTGATGGGGAGATTCCTCTTTTGTGACAACAAATTATCAGCAGTTTTTATTCAAATGCTAAATTCAGGGTAATAAACACCTATATAAATGTGTGCTCAGTTCAGTGTATTCATTCATAGTTGGTGGCGATGCTTTAATATCAACTAAAAAAATAACATAATAAATTTTTCTGAACCTGGATTCCAGCCTTGGTACTTATTTCCTAGGAATATAAAGACTGTCCCAATAGTCGTGTGTAATTTTTGACTTCTTATTTTAGTAACTTGCCTTCCAGCAAATATTCATGAAATTGGAATACTTATTAAAGGTCCTATTGTTTGTTTAGTGTAAGCA